>NC_057808.1:536922183-536940399 GCF_018294505.1 Triticum aestivum | reverse complement strand
CGTCCTCGTCGGCGGTGGTCACGGAGGGCGCGCGCGGGCGCGGCCATGGGCGCGAGCAACAGGGCGCGGGTGGCGAGCAGCGGCAGCCATCGGAGGCGAGGACGCGCTGCTAGAAGGACGGGGCGGTGCAGTGGGGGCAGCAGCGGCCTCGCTTGGGGGTGGACACGGCTGGGAAAATTGTCATTCCCCGGCCAAAATCTTCGCCGGCAGCCTCTCAGGCGGCGAAAAAAAATGCCTTCTGAGGGCCTCAACGGCTGGAGATGCTCTTAGTCCATGTTGTGGCATCCGCACAAAGTCGGTCTAGGACATGGGGTTTGCTACCAACGTGGAGCGATGGTGTTAGCTCAGGATGCGGCGTCCGTTGCGCGTGCTGCGGCACCGGTGGTCCTTCTATGCGGTACGTGGTACTCCTCAACGGCTACATCAACTCCCTAAAAACAACAAAAGAACTCTCAAGCATGTGGTAAAGTTTGAAGAAAATGAACAGAACCTAAAGGTTGTTTCCTTTCAGTATCGTGGAGGGTGGAGCACGAACCAGTACATTATATAGCGAGCAGTGATCCGATTGCAAAAATACTAAAACGGATGTGGTTTTCATATCCCACTTTTTCCTTGAGTACGTGTATAAGAATAAACTCCAAGATTGCAGGGAGGGATGGTAGAGTCCACCTGATTGTTTAGTAGGAAGGGATTGAAGGGATTTACAGAGGATTTTCCCTCCTGGGCTTAAAAGCCCCCCAAATACCCGGGACCATGTTTGGCACACCGGGTTTGTGTAAGCCAGCCCGGGCGATCCCCAACTTTCCCCTCGGTTCCCCCGTGTTTTCAGCCCTCGATCCGAACCTCACATATGTGATTGAAGTAGCCGATGGATATTCAAAACTTGTAGCAGTAAACTTCCCGTTGCCTCCTAAGCCCACGCTATCAAACTGAATTCCTTATTGTTGGAAGGGAGAGAGGGATTTGATGAAATTGTTCGTTGTATTGCTTAGCCTCGTGGGCATATATATAGAAGTATATGATCTACTTGGAATACAAGTTAAGGTAGAATAATATCCCACGCTATCCTAGCTTTCTTAATAATCACGATACTCAACATCCCCGCAGTCACAACGGTAGCGACGCAGACAGTGAGACTGGAGAAGAATCCGAAGGCAAGCCGACGGACACACCCTCCCATAGTCGTAACGGTCGATGCATCGCGGAGTCGTGGCTGGAGCGGAAACCGACGAGGTTGCTCAAGCAAGACGGTAGCCCTTTGTGCCGTTTGTCGAGGTAGTCGAGAGCGTAGGTGGTGTAGCCGTAGTCGAGGTAGCCGTGCGAAGTACGCCATGGTCGGTGTCGAGTTGAGGGTTGCCGGTGTCGAGGTAGTCGCCGTGGAGCCGCGGAAGAAGAGCAGCGGCGGCGGCGGCCTAAGGAGGCGGCAGCGGCGGCTAGAGAAGGAGCGCGGCGGCGGTGCTCGAAGTAGGCGAAAAAGAACCCGACAGCATGACGAAGACCGGCGCGGACGGTGACGTTCCCGCGTCAAGGGAGGCGGCGCGGCGCATATCACATGGAAGTCAACGCGCGTGTATGGCGGTGGACCGCAGGCCGCAGCGTTACGGCCCGAAGGGGCGACGCAACGGCGGCGGGCTAGTCGGGGCGACAGCGGGGAAAACCTCAGGACGGTTGCAGGGATCGCGTGCCACGCTCACTACGGCCCAAATGGACGACGCAGCGGCAACGCGCGATGTGGTGCAACCATGGGAAGGGCCTCAGGGCGGCGGCGGAGACCACGTGCCGCGACGCTACAGCCCGAAGGGGCGACGTAGCGGCGACGCAGATCGATGCAGCCACGGGGAGAACCACGGGGCGGCGGCGCCGGGGCCCGATGAGGCGACGCAGCGGCAGCCCATTGCTCGATTGATGAAGGGGCGCGCTGAACTCGGGGACAGAGCGGCAACGACGTGAAGACGGATGCCCGGACGACGAGGCACACGGTCGTACGTGGCAGGAGAAGTCCGCAGCCATTAGGCAGCAGCGGCGCATGTCCGCGCGCCTGGACAAGCCAACAGTCCGCAACCTGACCGGTACGCATTGCATGCATAGAAGCACACCCCACGTGATGTAATCACGACCAGGCAAGACCTAGATGCGTATGCTATCCAGTCCATACGAGGTGCAGCAGCTGGCCTGACGCGAGCGGCCGCCAGCGTACGGACGCGGGCAACCAGCTACGTCCGCGCGAGGCGCCTGGGTGGCCTTGGGCTCGGGCCACTTGCCGCCGGATGACGGCCAACCGACCGTACGGGCGGCCACCACTTCTGGGACGGACGCGTTGCAGTGTAGGTCGCTCCCGTGTAGTCGATGCTGATGTTGAAGTAGAGACACGTTGAGATGATGAACGGCGGCGGGCGACGCAAACCGATCTATAGATCGGATAACAAAAAAAAAACGCCGATCGAAGCGACCGGCGAGAGAGAGAAAAATCCGGATCAAGCGATCGGGGAAAAAGACTTTCTAGGGCAGCCGGATGGCGGACGAACTCTAGGTACGGGCGGTGCGGCCCCCGACGGCGGTCATGGAGGCGGACCGCCTCGGGGGCGGCGCAGAGCGGAAGTAGCGGGCGGCGGCTAGGGTTGGATCGGTTAGGTTGTGATACCATATTGGAAGGGAGAGAGGGATTTGATGGAATTGTTTGTTGTATTGCTTGAGCCTTGTGGGCATATATATAGGAGTACATGACCTACTTGGAGTACAAGTTAAGGTAGAATAATATCCTACGCTATCCTAACTTTCCTAATAATCACGATACTCGATACTTATTATGAGGATGCACAACAATATTGGGTAATTCTATGACAAAAGAAGTAAAACGAGGATCAAAATATTCATCTTTTCCTCATAGAAGTCTAGCTTGCTTCTTTTAAAGGACTTGGGTGGTAGCATTGACATGAAGTTACGGGTCCTTCAGTAGGTGAATAGTTCAATGTCCTTGATTATCTCTTTGGTCTTCCTGTCATAGTCTATCTCATTTTCCTAGATAATCACGATACTCAACATCTTCCCACAGTCACAACGGTAGCGACGCAAACGATGATACTGAAGAAGAATCCGAAGGCAAGCCGACGGACATCCCCCACACAGCCGTAACGGCCAATGCATCGTGGAAGTCGTGACTAGAGTGGAAACCAACGAGTCTACTCAAGCAAGGCGGTAGCCCATTGTGCCGATGTCGATGTAGCCGAGAGCGTAGGGTGGTGTAGCCATGGTTGAGGTAGCTATGCGAGGGACGCCGTGGTCGATGTCGAGTCGGGGTGGCCGGTGTCGAGGTAGTCACTATGGAGCCATGGGCGCAAGGATGGGCCAAGTTAGTCATGTGCACTCGGAAGTGGTGCGCCGGGAAGAAGAAGGTGTAGACGAGGCGTCGCGCCGGGTTTGCCAAGCCCGGGGACACATCGTAGATGAAGACACGCGTCGGTATTGCCAGCACCGGACATGCGTAGACGGACGAAGTTGATGTTGACGAGGCACCGCTCCAGGCTTGCCAGGCCAGGGGATACGTCATGAACGAAGGCAGGCGTCGATGTTGCCAGCACCGGGCATGCGTCGACGGGGACTTGCACGGGCTATATATATGCCATGTCGGAGGGGCCAACAGAGGAGGATTCGACGACGGTTGCGGCGCCAATCGACGTGGGGTAGAAGGTGTCGATGTCAACCCTGGTTGTAGGAGTAGATGAAGTGCTCGTGGAAGATGACGGCGAAGCTGGCAATGAGCTGGTGCATGATGAAGACGAAGAGGTGGATGACAAAGTAGGTGGCAGAACCAGAGGCAGCCTGTGGGGCCACGTTAGGGAGGAGCGCGTCGGCGGTGCTCGAAGTATAGGCGAGGAAGAATCAGACAGCGTGGCGAAGACCGTGCGCGGACAGTAACATTCCCGCGCTTAGGGTAGCGGTCTGACGCATACCACATAAAAGACAACGCGTGGGGACAACGGAGTGGACCGCGATACAGCCCGAAGGGGCGACATAGCGACAGCGCGCGGGTCGGGGCGACGGCGTGAAGCGTGCGCCGTGCCGCTACGGCCCAAGGGGGCGATGCAATGGCAGCGCGTGTGGTGCAACCGCAGTTACAACCTTAACGCAGCGGCAGCCCGCCTGTCCCTGCAGCCGTGAAGAGAACCATAGAGTGATGACTCTGCGGCCCAACAAAACGATGCAGTGGTAACCTGTTACTCGATCAGTGAAGGGACGCATTGTACTCAAGGACAATTTTCACGGTATCCTACGAAGGCTGCGCGCAGAGTGCACATCAGTTCGAACGCGAGGCGACCGAGATCAAGAAGACGCGAGCCGACGACGAGGCACCCGCGATGTGCATCCGTACGGTCGGACGAGCCCGCGGGCAGCGGCGTATGTCCGCGTGGCCGGATGAGCAGGCGCAGCTGGACGGAACGTGCGCAATGCGTATATGCATAGGCTGATTGTACACAAGCTGCCTACACATACACGCATGGCTCCTGAGCAGCCGGTCCGGCGCACCGGAGGTGCACCAAAAACGATCTCGGCCACGCATGGCGTGTGGCGTGGTCTCGGCCCACGTGACGCAGGACGACAGCCAGCTTAGGACCGCACAAGCAGCCGCGTCAGCACAGATGAAGAGGTCAATGGAGTCGTCGATGATTTAGTAGAGGCGTGGTGTAGATGAAAAATGACAGTGGGGTGTTGTAAACCAATCTTAGATCAGAAAAAAAAAGAACGCCGATCAATCAATTGGTGAGGGAGAAAACCCGGATTAAAGGATCGGGAAAAAAAACTCTAGGACAGTCGATCAATACGATGGACCGACGAACTCTAGGTACGGGCAACGTGACCCTCAGTGATGATCATGGAGATCGACCGCCTTGGGGCAGCGAGTTGCGAAAGAGGCGGCAACGGCTAGGGTTTTGGATCGAGGTTAGGCTGATAGGATAGAGAGGGAGATTGGCGGAATTGATGTTCTATTGCTTGAGCCTCGTGGGCATATACATAGGAGTTCATGACCATTTTGAAGTAGAAGACAAGTTAGAATAAATCCTAGCATATTCTATTACTCAACATTAGAGAGCCAAAAGGTAAAAGATTACACCATTGCTTCCTCGAGATGGCATAAGAGTGTGGCAATGGTCAGCAGAGGAAGAAGTGTCGTGAACCGAAGTTGCAAGCTAAGAGAAAGGGAATGGCGGCAATCTGAACGCGTGAGTGCATGCTGTAATTTCGTCGATCCATTGTTAAACAAAATAATGCCTGAGATCACCAAATAAACTCGACAATTAACGTGGCGTGATGCATGTACGTATCGGGGTGCTTGATGGCGTCCTCCGACGCGGCCTCGCTGATCTGCCATGCAGCAGTTAACCAACATGTGAGTTATCACAATGAGAACTAAGGTGCGTGCGTACGAACGGCGCGAGCGAGGCGTCGGTCGACGTAAGTTCGGGCAGCACGGTGATCGGGTGGCAGTGCGGGCAGGATGCGCAGGCCGCTGACCCAGCGCACGTGGGAAGCTTCCGCCTTGCCGGCCAAGTTCGCCATTGACGTGGATGTCCTGCAGGTCGGACCGGTGCAACCGCAGCGAGCACGCTGGGAGTAGAGCTCGTACGTATGATCACGCAGTTTTTGTGCTTGTGTGAACAGAGAAGTAGTAGCAGGATGAGGAGTTTTTTTTTTCCTTTTTTTGAGGAAATTGCGAAGTTCCATTCAAATAGCAAACAGCTTACACAAAACATGGCATCTCTCTAGAACATTCCAAAAAAGAGAGCTCACCAAGAAAATTACAGGAAAATCCAAGAATAAGAAAATCTGCAGAGGGTCCCTGTAACCACCATCTTCACGCCCATGGAAACCAGCCGCCACCGTCGCCATAGCATCCGGCGGAGGAGAGAAACCCAGGACACCTACTTGCCATGATCCAATAAAGCGCCATGGCAGCCTTGCTGCGTTACGAACCTCGGAATAGACGTGGTCGCGAACAACGACGTGCTTGACGATGTGGATCGTCGGCCGGGGAAAATCCCCACGCCCTTGGATCTCGGCCCTGACGTCTACGAACGTTGCTGCTGCCGGAGAAACTCCAGACCCGCCGGCCTTCTTCCACTGCCTAGCTTTCAGGCGAGCCACCTCCTGGACGAAGTCGACGCTGCTACGCCGATCATCCCCTAAACAGGAACTTCCGGCTCCTCGCCGGCGCCGGAGAAGACACTGACGTGATGCGGACAGAGCCGAAGAACAAACTCCCGAAGCGAGGTCTCCGCCGTCGCGTCGACGGCCTCGCCTGGAACAACTACGTCCACCGGTCTGATAGCACGGTGGAGAAACAAGTCCGCGGCACCTCGCCGTCGTCGCGGAACGCCGGCGAGTCGGTGGCCCGGAAGACATTATTCATGGTGGTGACGTTGACACCGCCCGAACGCCGTCACAGCAAGAAACCTATCCTACCTACTACAGACGAAAGGAGCCGGGCTCCCCCACCCTCCTGCCGCCGCCAAAGCGACGAGAGGAGAGCAGGAGAGCCCGCTCCTAACCAGCCGCAGAAGTGGAACCGCTCGCCTCCGCTCGCCTGTGTTGGAGAGAGAGGAACAGTCACTCGCTCGCCTTGACGAGGAGATATTTTTGTTCTTCTGATTTCTTGTACGCCTAGTGTAAGTTTTTTTCTTACTGGCCAGCTAGTGGTGTTGGGAATGAAGAGATCGAGTCGAGGGGGAATCGGGGGCGGTCCCGAGGAAGAAGAGTGGAATCCGTGCACGCGAGTCGCCAGCCAGATTTGTTTTCGAAACAATAAGAAAGAAAGAAAGAGCCTCGCATCGCATCTTCACCAAAAATCCAGATCCAGACGACCACGCCGTCGGATTAGTACCTTGCAGTGACTTCAGCCCGGACTCCAGACTTCTCTTGCAGTACGCATTCCTCTCCATGGGCTACCAAGAGGGTGCATCGAGCTTCTGCTCCTGGTTTTCAAGGCAGCGTGGCGCTTGACGTTGGAAATGGAAGGCGTTGTAGCATGCCGTCGCGTTCCACACTGTACTTGTATATGCACAGTAACTGCAGTAGGTGGTGCTACTGCTTTCTCTGTACGAGTACGGCATATGGCAGCATAGCGTGGCTCAGAACGTCCGATACAGGAGCATACAACGGTTAGCAGAAGGATTGCATCCGGGCAAGCTGACCCAGTGAGATACAATGGAGGCGATCCGAGTGCACAAGTGCATTCTACATTCTTGAGGGGTTTTACGGTGCAAATTACTAGTCACCGGAGAGACTAGTATTTGAACAGATCCACCGTTGATTTCAAGGGTAATCTAGGCACTTTATATTAGATTTTTTTTCTCTTAGCCCAAGGACAGTTTAGTCCGATAAAAAGTTTACTAATCAACTTCACCCAAGCCCTAATTGCCGGGGACCTCCTCTCCAACGCCGCCGCCGCTCTAATTCCTCCCTCCCTCACTCCAAGCCTCTACTCCATCACCAGTCTCCCGCCGTCGCCACGCCGCGGTCGAGGGTCTAGTCCGCCTTTCCTGGTGCCGCCGGAGGGTGACGACCGCCGGCGACCGGAGCGGACTTCGCTCGAGCCGCAGTCTCCCGCCGTCGCCACGCCGCGGTCGAGGGTCTAGTCCGCCTTTCCTGGCGCCGCCGGAGGGTGACGACCGCCGGCGACCGGAGCGGACTTCGCTCGAGCCGCAGTCTCCCGCCGTCGCCACGCCGCGGTCGAGGGTCTAGTCCGCCTTTCCTGGCGCCGCCGGAGGGTGACGACCGCCGGCGACCGGAGCGGACTTCGCTCGAGCCTTCGCTCGAGCCGTACGCCTACGCCGACTCCGGTGGCCACTCCAGTAAGTGCGTCCTTGGCTACTCTTGTCGATCTCCTCTGAACTAGTACTAATTACTCTGAATCTTTGTTCACACTACTAATTGTAGCACAGCATAGCGTCTACAGCACTACCAGTTACTCTGAATCTTAACAGATAGCAGAATGTTGTACAAATCCGTCATTCAGGAAACCATGTCAAAGAAGCACCACAACTTTTCAAACTACTAGAAAACTTAGCTGCACATAAAGATTATTATCTGAGGCTTTGCACTAAACTGATATTTTTCCTAATAATCAGCTCTTTCCTCAGAGGAATGTACAGTAGAGATTATATTCCTTTCCTAATAATAATCTTGTTCCTCAGAAGGATATACAGTAGTACAACCAACTCATAGGATGATTTTTCTTCTTTGAGAAGCTGTAAGTTGCTATCAATAATTCTCTAGAGCAGGAATTGCTTGCCGGTGTATGTAGCAGAAGTACTTTGATTTACATTTTTTATGATGTAGTCTGGCACTGGAGATGCCTAAATAACATTATTCAGTTTCTTTGTGGATGACAGTTACACAACATGGATGCTCACCACGTCAGCATAGAGGAAATTGAAGAATATTACATGGTGGTTAGTCAAACATTCACAAGCGAGGAACAAGGTTTCGAGTTCTATAACAAATATGCTAAAGCCAAAGGGTTCAGCGTGAGGAAGGCCAATGTGAAAAACAAGGGAGGCATAAGAATCCAAAGGTTGTACATGTGCAACAAAGAAGGATATAGGTCCTTGAAAAACTTTGAAAGGTCCAACCGGAAAAGGAAACCAAGGGCACTCTCTCGTTGTGGATGTGACGCTCAACTGCAAATCGAGCTCAATATGGAAACCCGTGAATGGTTTGTCAAGGACTTTGTGGACCAACATAACCATGAATTCACTAAGCCTGACCAGACACCTTTCTTATGGTCTCATCGTGGACTTAATGATCCTCAAAAGGCTGATGCCATTGAGTATGGTATTGGTGGTCTACGCACACATCAGATAATGGACGTAATGGAGAAGCAGCATGGTGGGTATGACAAAGTCGGTTGTGTGTCTCGGGACCTATATAATTTTATTGCTGAGTACAAGAAGCAAAGGATTGAAGGTTTTGATGCCCAATACATGCTGAACTATATGGCTGCGCAGGAAGAGAGAGATTCTGAATTCTTTTACAGGTACAGCACAGACAGCAAAGGCCATCTGCAGAACCTTTTTTGGTCAGACGCGCAGTCCCGGTTGGACTATGATGCCTTTGGTGGTGTTGTTGTGTTTGACAGCACGTACCGTGTAAACAAATATAACTTGCCATTTGTCCCATTCATTGGATTGAACCACCATCGCAGCACAGTTGTCTTTGGGGTCGGCATTGTATCAGACGAGACCGTGGCATCATATAAGTGGCTGCTCCATTCATTTTTGGAGGCGATGCACCAGAACCATCCCAGGTCCGTGATCACTGATGGGGACCATGCAATGGCGAGAGCAATATTGCAGGTATGGCCGAACACAGACCATCGGCTGTGTAGCTGGCACATCGAACAAAATATGGTACGCTACCTTCGGAACCCGAAGCTCAGCGACTTTAGAAAATTGATTTACCGTGCTTTCGAGGTTGATGAGTTTGAGAGAGGTTGGCTCCAGTTCAACAAACACTATGGGATAACGGAAAAAGACACGTGGATCTGCAGGATGTACGAGCTAAGAAAGAAGTGGTCTGCAGCCTATACCAAAGGGAGGTACTTCCTGGGCATGAGAAGTAATCAAAGGAGCGAAAGTCTAAATTCTACGCTTCATGTGCAGCTGGACAGGAGAATGAGACTTATTGATTTGCTGCAACACCATGAGCATTGCATCTCAGTTATGCGAAGGAATGAGGCTGCAATGGATGCCGTGGCCTCGCAGACGGTGCCCTTCACTGAATTAACAGCTGACCCACTGGAGAAAAATGCGTCATATATCTACACCCCTATAATGTTCGAGAAGGTTAAGGGGGAGATCGTGAGGTTATCAAAATGGCAAGTCGAGGAGGTGAACAAGGAAGATAGTTTGACGAGGTTTGCAGTTGTTCATAAAGAGCGCAGGCAAGTAAGATTTGATGTGAGGTGTGTTTATGTGGGCTCGGTGATAGCGAGTGTGCACTGCCAATGCCGGAAGATGGAGAGTGAGGATATTCCATGCACACATATATTTGCTATTCTGAAGTGCGTTGGGTTAGACACCATTCCTAGTTGTTGTGTTGCTAAAAGATGGACGATGAAAGCCAAGCCTGCCTTCGATTCAGACATGAGTGCCAGTACGCAGCAATGGTCAGAACGGATGGATCGTTTCCATGAGCTCCGTAACGATGCAAGCGTTGCTTTTTTTAAGGCTTCGAAATCCGCAGCGCAATCAGAGAGGGTGATGGCATTTCTCAACAGTATTATTGATGAGGGTGAGAATGACGAGAATACTAACATAGCATCATTTGGTCCTTTGCCGGCATATTTTTCTGGGGCACGCCAAACCTTCACAACTAAAGTTCTGGATCCAATACCAATTATTCCAAAAGGTGCTCCATCGAAGGGCAGGTTGAAGCCATTCCAGGAGACTATGAAGAAAAAGAAGCCCAAACATGAGTAAGGACGCGCTGTTTTTTCAGTGATATTTCTAACATTTGGCGCAGATAAAATAAGTTATGTTTCCTCATAGAATGTGTTGCCCACACTTTCCATCTAATGTATTTTCTCTATCCATTCTCATCAGCTGCGGGCAAAGTTGGACAGGCGTTAATTATGTTGAAGAGCCACACATCAGTTGAATCAGCTATCTACTTGTCTAAACTTTTTAAAAGTGTCAGGATTTTCAAGTGTCTTGATGTAATTTTCCCTTTGGATATTGAACATTTTCCTTTTTGGCTAGGACATGATGATTGTAATATGGCGGTTTTGGCTGTATCAAGCATTTACTTAATTCTGCAATGCCCTTTTGTCAATCTTTGACCACCTGTGATATTCGTTGTTCTGGTCCTTTTCCCTACTCTTTACTTTGTTAGAACATGTTTGGTACACTCATTGGCCTGGTGAAGGAGCTTAAGCCATTGCTACTAAAACACCATGCTGAAACCTATAGTCAGTTTGGCCATGCAAATCTGAACATGCAGGACATTATGCATCAACAGAGATGTCTGGGTTATCGTTTTGAAGACTTCATCTCAGCCTACAATGTAAGTGTCTTCGGTGCTTATACCTTCAAGTTACTAAAATATTGAAAATGACACATGATCTTTTGTTTTTGCAGGACCATCGTTATGGAATTTCTAACAAAACAAAACCCACACATGCGTCAACATTTCAGAATTCAGGGAAGGAGCAAAAGTCAACCTTCAGTAACCTTTCACCTGAATTACAGGTAAGCACATATACATCTTTAATTAATTTATTAATGTGTAAATCTAAGACCTCATCGCATATTGCAGAGTGCTGCTAAGAGCCCCAAGCATGCAGACAAAAAGTTCACTACGAAAGGAGCTACCAGTAAAGATGTAAAAGAGGCCGAGGATGAATCCCCAAACCTTTTCCACAAATCTGAGGTAAGCTCACATACGAAATTAATTATTTGCAAGTCCAGTTGTTTTCTATAAATATAATACCTCTCTTGCATGCTACAAATCAAGTTCTCTGTCAATATAATACCTCTCTTGCATGTTACAGAGTGTTGCGAAGACCGCTGATAAGATGCCAGTCCGTATGAACCAAGTAGCTAAAGATGTAGCCGAGGAAGACTCAATTGGGTACAGAATCCATAAAGAAGGAAGGAAGTCTACATCCTTTTAGAAAGATGATTTTCTGTATTACGACGCACCGAAAACAAGAAAGACTAGGAAGAGTAAAGTCAAAAATGACAGCTTTGTGTCTGAAGGCAACAAGGATGAGCTTGATGTTGACAAAATCAGAGATTATATAAATGAATCACCCATTTTTGATGATCTTGTTCACATTGATGACGTTTATCTAGAGCAAAGGCATCTAAGTGTCTTAACCAGCGACAATGTTACCCGAGAAAGTGACAAGTGGTTGGGAGAACATGTATCTTTACTTTGTGATTTTAAAGGAAAAAAATTCATATTGTTGGTTTAAATTGAAATCTTAATTGTGTGTGTTTTTTCAAATAAAATAGCTACTTGATGCTGGCATCGAGTTGCTTAGGGCCAGCAAAGTTGAAGATGTGAGGAAGGATGGAAGGGTCTATCTCGAAAGATCAATCAAGACCCAACTTCTGAAGCGTGATGGGCTTCCTAACATGCAGAAGGAGGTTCTGTCTGGAAAATATGGTACAGAGCAAGGGGACAATTACCTTGCTCATGAGATGGTAAGAACCACCCTACACAAAACATAAACATATGAAAGCCGAAAACTAATTGTATTTTTTTAGATATTCCTGCCTATGAATCTGCAGAGCCTGCACTGGTATTTGGCCGTAGTGAACACACACAAAAGGGAGATCCAGATCCTTGACTCCATGCTCGATCACGAAGACCGCCTAGAACTGCGCCAAACCGTGAGTTGTAATATGGATATTACTAAATTGTTATATGATTTAACTGTTAGACAATGACAAAATATCATATTTGACACTCCGTTTTGCAGCTGCTAGGTATGGAAGCACATGTGAATCTATCTCTAAGAATGAAGGGGGCCCAAAATAGCAACTGGCCTGACTCACTACTGTCAAAATGGCCAGTTTTTGTGAAGAAGACCCCACAGCGGTCAGATGGGTACATACACAATTGTCAAATTTTGTTTTCAAACTAAATTAGTAGGACTGCGCACTAACAATTATCTTTATTTATTGCAGTTGTTCATGTGGGCTATTTGTTCTTAAAAATATGGAATCCTGGACAGGAGACGAGCACACTGACGAGTTCAAGCAGGTAAAAGCACACAACATATTCATATGCACTAGCAGTTTGACCGGAACTAACTTTTCCTCTTGCATAGGTTCACATTGACAAATTCGGAAGGGAACTACCTGCTATGCTGGTCAGCTCGCCACTTAACAAGTTGAGGAAGCGCTACCTTGAAGCAACAGCCAAGATGGACGAAGACTCCAAGATGGACCAAGACTGAAGACATACACGCGTCCAGGAGTCCCTTTTGAGTCGTGCCATCTAGTTTCAGTCCTTTTCCGCGTTAGCAATTTTTAGGGAATAATATCGCATGAAGACAATTCGTGTTTTGCGGTTTCATTTTTGTGTGTTACCAAACTATTTTTACCATACTCTATTTCTTATGGAGTAATTCGACAGATTTCAATAAAGTGTTAGCAAACTATTTACTATGATGCAATTATGTGAGGAATCTATTTTCTTTGTGCATAGCTTCATGATGGAGCAGCGATGTTGTCTTTCTTCAAATCAAGCATATTATCTGACAAGGATGATAAAAACATCCCAAAGATGCATAGTTTATACTAGTACATGCTTCTACACTGAGAACACACAGAAAGAGAAAGCTTTCACTGTACTTATCTAACAGAGACGCTGATTTCAGTACATGTCATTCACATGTTTGCTATCTAAGTGTTAGAAATCTATTTTCCAATATTTATGTTTTCTTTAGTGCGTGCCTATCAATCATCAACATCAATCTGACATTGAAGTTCTTCACTTTATTTAAGGCCTTGCAGCACGATGTGCTTCTCGGCAACAGATTGCCGCTGAATTCACGTCTGCCATGAGAGGCCGGGCTAAAATGGAAGCAGGATTCTATGGTTACCAGTGAACTGCATACTTTTCTCTTTTTCCATGCTGAATTTGATCAAGCGAATATAAACAATTTCTACCCTTTATTTGCTACATCCAAGTAAGAAAGCTTACTATAGAGAAACTTTTACAACGACCAGCTGCAGCAAAGTTATTCCTTTTATAATCTGCATTTCCAAATTCATGCAAGGAACAGAGCTGAATAGCAGAAGGACTGTTAAGATAAACTAATACCATTGCAACAGCCTTTTGCTAAGCAATCAGTTATTCAATTGTATGAATTATTATTTCATACAAGAAGTATGGAAAAAAATTATTAACGAAAGGATTGGTTCTGTTATAGAAAAACTGAGAAGTGGTGATCTAGCAATAGTTTTCCTAATGTTCACTGCCACATCCCTAAGCCACCTTTTCTGTCTGTAACAAAGACTTGTTTGCAATTCCCCAGTTTCCACTCAGTATTTCCCTATTTCAAATCTTTTTTTTCTTTTGATTAGAAGGGAGTTAACAGAATTTAATTCAACAATTTCAAGTATCTTGTTATAGAGTTGACAGAAACTTGAGATTCAAAAGATCAAATTTCACTTCCAACTGCAATTTCTCATCATGCCGGTGTGCTCCACTTTCTATGAACAGAGGAGAGGACAGAGACATACGTCTTCGGTGGGTGATGATCCTCGTCGACGGCCAGCAGCTGGAGTGCACGCACATGGGGGAACACCTTTTTTCATCCACTCTTGAAGCGACGCCAGGTGCTTGCCGTACCTGCCTTCCACCAGAGCCGACGCCGCAATTTCTCCCAGATGCTTCTCCTCTGCTGATACGGCAGGAGGCAACCAGGCGGCCGCACCTTGCTCCCCCCGCCACCGCTTGCCGCCGCCAACCGTACTTGTCCAACGAGCGCCACAGAAGGGCCGGGGTCCGCCCTCCATAGCATCCATCTTGGCGGGCGCCGAGGTGCGCCGCCACCGCCGGTCGCCGCTGGACGACGACGACGTCCTCTCCGAGATCCTCCTCCGCCTCCCGCCGCAGCCGTCCTCCCTCCCGCGCGCCTCCCTCGTCTGCAAGCGCTGGCGCGGCCTCGCCTCCGGCCCCGGCTTCTGCCGCCGCTTCCGCGTCCACCACCGCCGCAACCCGCCCCTCCTCGGTTTG
The DNA here is from genome assembly GCF_018294505.1 of Triticum aestivum. Taxonomy (NCBI): domain Eukaryota; kingdom Viridiplantae; phylum Streptophyta; class Magnoliopsida; order Poales; family Poaceae; genus Triticum; species Triticum aestivum. The sequence continues at coordinate 536,925,651 of NC_057808.1, read as the reverse complement.
TTCGACAGCCACCCCATCGTCCCCTTCCGGCCCACCCTGGATCCCCCCAACCGCGTCTCGCCGGGCCGCTTCTCCCTGCAGCTCAGCGACAGCAGGCACGTCAGATCCCTTGGATGCCGCCATGGCCTAGCACTGTTCTTCGACTGCGTGCTGCCCCAGCTCCTGGTGTGGGACCCCATCCACGGCGACCAGCGCCGGAGACGCCCACTTCCAGTTCCAGGTCGTCTTGGTAGGAGCGCTAGATGACGCCGCCGCCGCCGCCGAAGGGCAAATGATATCTGTCTTCACCTCGTTTACTCGTCAGAGACTGGAGCATGGGGAAATCTCTTCTCAACACTGATTACAGCGGAGTCTTATGTTAGTCTGGGACCTGCTGTGCTGGTTGGGGACTCCGTTTTGCGCCGCCGAGCGACTGGTGGTGTGTGCGGGAGAAAATTAGATGGATCGGGGCTGAACCCTAGCCGGGGTGGGCAAATTTCCATCTCCCCAAAATACCCTTTCTGTGTGCGGGATTTTATTTTTTATTTTAATCTCGTGCGGGAGGCGTTTTTTCCCTCTGCCCATTTTGCCCTTCGGAGAAAAAATACTACTCTTTCGCTGGACAAGTATTGATCACGTTGGACCATCAGATCTACTCATTGGATGGCTGATATTTCTTCGTCCTTACCGTAAAAGGCCTCACATTCTTTAGTTCTAAGGCTCGACGGATAATTACCGATGTCTCCTATGCCAACGCTATTGAACTCCAATCCATATTGTTTGGATGCACAACAAATAGCGCATGAATATGATTGAATAATTCTATGACAAATAAGTAAAACAAGGAACATATATTCGTCTTTTGCTTAGGGAAGCCTAGCTTTCTCCTTATAAGGACTCGCGTATGGTAGGCTTGCCATGAAGTTATGGGTCCTTTAGTAGGTCAATAGCTCAACATGCCTTCATTTCATTGTGCTTGCTCCTCTGGATGGTTGGAGGCTATGGGAGCTTTAAACTGATGACAAAGTCTCTAATTAAGCCTTTTTTCCCTTGAGAAGGAAATGCTTTTTTGAAAACTTCAACCTCTACCACTACTGGAATCTTCGTATACGCCTGGTGTCAGGGTCTTCGTCGAGAGCCAAAACACGGACACTCGGCAAAGTAATGAACGCCGAGAGCTGCACCGGGCAAAGGGAATAACTCGGCAAACACATGGTAATGCCGACAGGAGGCCTCGGCAAACAGGCTATACTCGGCAAAGGCACTATTTGCCGAGGGCCATCTGGCCACACACGGCAAAGTTTTGCCACATGGCACATCTTGCGGCGACTAACGGCACGGTCACGGTTGCAACTCTTTACCCAGAGTGGCTCTCGGCAAAGATTTAGTCCCACCTCGCCTACCGACAAGCAAAAACACCTGTTTAAATAGTTCAATAATCCAACCGCATTAAGCTTCGGTCTTCATTATTAAGAGTACGTACAGTCACTATGAATCTTCATGTTCCGGACAGAGAAAATTCATAGTGACTTCCGTATTCTAAAGAATGGATGACGACGTTTTTCTATAAATTTATGATCCACACCTTTGCCGAGAGAAGCTCTCGGCAGAGCAAGAGTTACCCGAGAGTCGCTCTCAGTAAACGAACAGTTGCCGAGAGTAGCTCTCGGTAAAGATAAGGCCACCTCTCGGTAAAGATAAGGCCACCATAAAAGTTTAGTCCCACCTCGCCTAGAGACAAGCAACAAAACCTGTTTAAATAGTGGGATAGTCCAGATGCAGTAAGCTTCGGTATTCATTACACTCTTATTAAGGTGATGAACTATCACTACAAATCTTCACCTGTTTCGGGCATTGAAGATACCTAGTGATAGGTCATCATCTTAACGGTGGATGCCGGCATTTTTTTATGATCCAACAATACCTGTTCCGAGAGTTGCTCTCTGTAAGTCAACAATTACCGAGAGTAGCTCTCGGTAAACGAACAGTTGCCGAGAGTAGCTCTCGGTAAAGATAAGGCCACCATCAAAGCTAGTCCCACCTCGCCTAGAGACAAGCAACAAAGTCTGTTTTAATAGTGGGATAGTCCAGATGCAGTAAGCTTCGGTATTCATTACACTCCTGTTAAGGAGATGGACTATCACTTTGAATGTTCACTTGTTTCGAGCAGAGAACATTCAAAGTGATAGGCCATCTTCTTAATGGTGGATGCCGGCGTTTTTTTATTAATGTCTTTTCCCTGTCATCACAGGGCCCCTCTAGGGTGTGGTAATCTTTGGGTATCGAGAGGGAACGTGTCCAAATTGTGCAGGAAGTGCTGGTCCTGTTGCTCTGTTGGCCTTGAAACTTTTCGTGCTCTAAGAGGGGGCGACCGCATGGTACGTGCCACGGCCTCGCATTTTTCGGGCACACGTGCAATATTCGAGAAATTTATTGCTCTGCTAGGGTTTGATCGCCGGGAACTGCAGATCAGCAAGGCGGCACATGAAATCATGCCTGGTAGCGGCATGGGAAATCCTTTGTGATGTCCTTGTGGCATGCCTAGGCCTTGCACATATGAGGGAGGGGCATATGCCCTGCCACCGGGTTACTGAAAGTACCTCGGTGTCATTCCTGATGCAATCGTTGAAAGCCTCGGAAAATCATACGATGGTAGGATTGCTCGGGATCTGGCACAGTGTCATCACAGGGCCACTGTAGGGTGTGGTAAAAGTTTGGGCGCGTTTCGAGTAAGCCTCCCCTGAGGCCGCTTGTAAACCACACCGTCTCCGAGCTAGTATCTGGGTATCGAGAGGGAACGTGTCCGGTTTGTGCAGGAAGTGACTGGGCCTCCAAATGTCTCGTGCACTAAGAAGGGGCAACCGCATGGCACGTGCCACGGCCTCGCATTTTTCAGGCACACGTGCAATATTCGAGATATTTATTGCTCTGCTAGGGTTTCATCGCCGGGAATTGCAGATCAGCATGGCGGCACATGAAATCATGCCCGGTAGCGGCATGGGGAATCATTTGTGATGTCCTTGTGGCATGCCTAGGCCTTGAAAGGATGAGGGAGGAGTGTCATTTCCAGGTGCTGCTCTAGGTATGTGTGGCATTTCCGAGAGCTGCTCTCGGGATAACGTAAACTAGTTCTTAGGTTTTATCCTTTACCGAGCGTGACTCCCGGAAAAGGTGTAAACCCTAGATCTAGGTCTCGTACCTTTTCCGAGAGGCGCACGGACAGACTCTCGTTAAAGGTCGGCGAACACTTAACTGCACCGCGCGGTCTCTTCTCTCTCATTTCTCTCTCTTTCTCCCACCCCATCACACCCCACCAGCGCCCCCGCCCCACCGGTGCACCCTACCACCGAGCCCCCTACCACCGAGCCGGCGCCCCCCCTCGGGTGGCCCCTCACAGGCCGCCGGGGCCACCCACCCCATCGGCGCGCCCCACCACACCGGCGCCCCTAGACCCCGCCGGCACCACCTCCCCCAAGCTGCCTCCCCCTC
>NC_057808.1:536921283-536921885 GCF_018294505.1 Triticum aestivum | reverse complement strand
CCTCCCCGATCTTGTATGTATGCATGAATGTATGTATGGATGCATGCATTTTTATATGGACGCAAAGATTGATGGATGAATGTATATATGTATGTATAAATGCATGGATTGATGCACGGAGTTTTTTTTTGTAGTTTTTTGTATGTATCAATATATAGATGGATGTATGTATGTATGCATGAATGCATAGATGGATGCAAAGAAGGATGGATGAATGTAGATAATTGCTCATAATGTTGTATAGATAATTGTTGATAAAGCATAGGTAATTGTTGATTTTTTTTTGTTTGCATCTATTAGTTCTTGTTGTTTGTATGGATGCTATGGAGGTTACCCCGATGATATTCGACAGATGCGAGATGTTTTCGGAGGAATGTGCCGATTGTTGTCGTAGGGGGTCGCGCTTCCTCTGTTCCTCTTTGTGATCTTTTCATAGTAGGAGGAAGAGAGGAAGAGCGACCATCACCGACAGTCGATGAGAGTTGTTTTTGGAGGAAGAAAATCGACTTTTGACGATGGCGGTCAATCCGGGCGAGTTCTTCTTGTGATATACATTTGTCACGCACGATGGACTCGCCCAACTTGACCATCACTGAAAGTCA
>NC_057808.1:536894785-536921019 GCF_018294505.1 Triticum aestivum | reverse complement strand
ATATGTCAGAGAGATGAGAGTTGTTGAAGAAAGAAAATCATCTTCTGCCGATGGCGGTCAATCTGTGCGAGTTCGCCCTGTGATATACATTTTTCACGCACGATGGACTCGCCCAGCTCGACCATCACCGAAAGTCGAAATATCCATGAGATAGTGTCCACCATACATACCACCATCAGAGAGAGTTCCACCATATATACGTGAGAGAGATGGTAGTTGTTCTCGGAGAAAGAAAACCGTCTTTTGCCGATGGCGGTCGATCTATGCGAGTTCGTCTTGTGATATACATTTTGTTAGAGTTATAGTATAAGTCATGTATACCCCTTCGTATTTATCCCGTAGTATAAGGGGTTTCCTGCATATGTACCACACCTGTACATGTATATATATCGGCCTATGGCCTCATGGGAATACAAGTTGCTTATTCCTAACATGGTATTAGAGCTCTAGGGTTTCTTTTTGCACGCCGCAACTCGTGCTCGATCCCGTCGACGGCCGCCGCTCCCGCCTGCTCGTGGTCTCCCGCACGCCGTCTCCACCGCCACCTCCTCCTCCCCGCGCGTCAAGCGAGCCGCGCGGTTCAGGTGCTGCGCCCAGCCTCCTTCCCCGGAGCAGCAGGAGACCCCCGCGCTGCTGCCCTCTCCGCCGGAATTACCTTCGTCCCTATGGGGCGTCTCCACGAGCGCCTGGACAGCGGAAGTCGCGGGGCTGAGGCTCTTGGAGACTGGCTACCTCCCGCTCGAAGCCAGCTGACGCCGCCGAAGCTCCCTCCCGCTCCCGCAGCTGCTGGCTTCCTCCCGCCGAAGCTCCCTCCCGCTCGACGTCAGCCGCCGCTGCATTGATTTCTCTGCCCAGATCTGATCTCTGCTAAAAAAAAAGTCTGCTGCATCGGGCTATGTTGCTGTCCCTCGCTGCCCGGTGATTCCTGACGGTGTTTTCAGTGTTTGCTCTACTGACCCCGTCTCGCACATGTGCCCTTCTTCCGCGCTTGGTGCTCGTTCGTCTGTGCTATCGTCCCCTGTGGCGACTCTCGCACGTGGTGATTTGTCGCTCTACATCGACTCCTCCTGCGACTTTCATCGGTGATTATCATTCTACACCGGCTCCTCTCACGGCTCCCATCGGATGTGTTGATGCATATGACTCTATTGACCCGCGTCTTCCTTTGGCGCTTGGGGCTTGTCTGCATCTGCCCTCGTCTCCGTCACCGGCCTCTACGGATGATGTTGATTATGCTATGTCGCCTCCTCTGGCGGTTTCCACAGGCGGTGGTGGGCCTGGTGGCCGCTCCTCTCCCAGTGCTACTGCGTCATCTACTTCCGCTATGTACTTCACCGAGCAGGAGATTGTGGGACTTCGTGGTCCGCTCACTGCCTCCGGCTCTTCATTGCCGGGTGCATCTACATCGACCTCTTCAGTTGAGCTCCTGACTGAGCAGGAAATTACGCGCCTTCGGTGCTTGCTCGCTGCATGCTCTGGTTCTTCACTGACGGGTTCTGCTGGTTCTGCTACCGACTCCTCTGGCATTGTGAGACCACCTTCCACACAGTCAGGTACATCTCCATGGATTCTTGATACTGGAGCATCTTTTCATATGACTCATGATTCATCCACCTTGTCTTCTATTCGTGCTCTTGATTCTCCTATTCATGTTCTCACTGCTGATGGTACCTCCCTCCCGGTTAATGGTCGAGGCATTCTTAGCACCTCATCTTTTCATGTTCCTGATGTTGCTCATGTTCCTCGACTTACCATGCAGCTCCTTTCTGGTGGTCAGATTGTTGACTCCGGTTGTCGGGTGATTCTCGACTTTGACTCTTGTTCTATTCTGGACCGTCACACTGGTGCTCTCCTTGGTGCTGGCCCCCGACACCGTGACTCTCAGGGTCTCTGGGAGCTTGACTGGCTTCACCTTCCCTCCGCTGCCACCGCCGCCAGTCTTTCCCCCTCTGTTGCCTTGTCTACTAGCTCTTTTCAGAAGTGGCATCATCGCCTTGGTCACTTGTGTGGCTCTCGTCTCTCATCCTTAGTTCGATGTGGTCTTCTTGGATCTGTCTCCGGCGGTGTGTCTTTAGACTGTCAGGGTTGTCGGCTTGGTAAACAGGTCCAGTTACCTTATCCTCATAGTGACACTATGTCTCAGCGTCCTTTTGACCTGGTTCACTCCGATGTCTGGGGTCCAGCTCCCTTTGCCTCGAAAGGCGGTCATCGCTACTATATTATTTTTATAGATGATTTCTCTCGATACACCTGGATATATTTTATGTCTTCTCGTAGTGAGGTGTTATCCATCTATAAGCGTTTTGCTGCCATGGTTCACACTCAGTTCTCTACTCCTATTCGTGTTTTCCGAGCTGACTCTGCTGGAGAGTATATCTCCAAGATGTTGCGTGGAGTCCTTGCTGAGCAGGGTACTCTTGCCCAGTTCTCTTGTCGTGGTGCTCATGCTCAGAATGGCGTGTCTGAGCGCAAGCATCGTCACCTTCTTGAGACGGCTCGTGCGATGATGATCGCCACCTCTCTTCCGCCTCATTTTTGGGCCGAGGATATCTCCACTTCCGCCTATCTCATCAACCTTCAGCCGTCCGCTGCTTTGCAGGGTGGCGTTCCTTTTGAGCGTCTTTTTGATCGTTCTCCCGATTATTCGATGCTTCGCTTGTTTGGTTGTGTTTGCTATGTTCTTCTTGCCCCTCGCGAACGCACCAAACTGACCGCTCAGTCTGTTGAGTGTGTCTTCTTAGGCTACAACGATGAGCATAAGGGCTATCGTTGTTGGGATCCTATCAGTCGTCGGATGCGTATCTCTCGCGACGTGACTTTTGATGAGTCTCGTCCTTTCTACCCACGCCCATCTTCCTCGATTTTTTCAGTGGAGGATATCTCTTTTCTCACTTTTCCTGACTCCCCTATCACTCCCGTCGTGCCTGTGCCTATTCGTTCCACTCCCTCTGCTTCTCCACCCCTCATCGATTCACCGCCACCATCTTCTCCGATCTCCTCACCTAGCATGTCCCCGGATTCTACACCTTCATCTCCGGTGACTTCTTCGTCGCCACCCCCTGATTCTACCTTGGGATTCCTCCTTCTCTTGTTCCCTCTCTTCCTCAACATTACACTCATCGTTCACGACCTGTGGATGCTTCCTTGGATGATTCGTCCTCTTCCTCTCAGCCTACTTATGGCCTGCGTTCTCGTCCTCTTCCGCCTATTGATCGCTTTGGATTTCCCACCGCTGGTGCTGCTGTTCTTGAGCCAACTTCTTACCGTCAGGCTGTTGTTCATCCTGAATGGCAGTTTGCGATGGCAGAGGAGATTGCTGCTCTTGAACGCACTGGTACCTGGGATCTTGTTTCTCTTCCTCCCGGAGTCCGTCCCATCACTTGTAAGTGGGTCTACAAGGTTAAGACTCGCTCCGATGGTTCTCTTGAGCGTCACAAAGCTCGTCTCATGGCTCGTGGTTTTCAGCAGGAGCATGGTCGTGATTATGACGAGACTTTTGCTCCTGTGGCCCATATGACCACTATTCGTACACTTCTTGCCGTTGCCTCTGCACGCCACTGGTCTATATCTCAGCTTGATGTTAAGAATGCCTTTCTTAATGGTGAGCTGCGTGAGGAGGTGTACATGCAGCCACCACCTGGGTATTCTGTTCCTGATGGCATGGTGTGTCGTCTTCGTTGCTCTCTCTATGGCCTTAAGCAAGCCCCTCGCGCCTGGTTTGAGCGTTTTTCTTCTGTGGTCACTACTGCTGGTTTTTCAGCAAGTGTTCATGATCCCGCATTGTTCATTCACCTTTCTCCTCGTGGCCGGACTCTTCTTCTTCTCTATGTTGATGATATGGTCATCACTGGGGATGACCCCGAGTATATTGCCTTTGTAAAGGCCCGTCTTAGTGAGCAGTTTCTTATGTCTGATCTTGGACCTCTTCGCTATTTTCTTGGGATTGAAGTCTCTTCTACTTCTGATGGCTTTTTTATATCCCAGGAAAAGTATATCCAGGATCTTCTTGCTCGTGCTGCTCTTTCTGACGAGCGCACTGTTGAGACTCCTATGGAGCTCAATGTTCACCTTCGTGCTACTGATGGTGATCCTCTCCCTGACCCGACGCGTTATCGTCATCTCGTTGGCAGTCTTGTCTATCTAGCTGTCACTCGTCCGGACATCTCTTATCCGGTTCATATTCTGAGTCAGTTTGTTTCTGCTCCCACATCGGTTCATTATAGTCATCTCCTTCGTGTTCTCCGATATCTTCGGGGCACGATCTCTCACCGTCTCTTCTTTCCTAGCTCCAGTTCTTTACAGCTTCAGGCCTATGCAGATGCTACGTGGGCTAGTGATCCTTCTGATTGCCGTTCACTTTCTGCTTACTGTGTTTTTCTTGGTGGTTCTCTCATTGCCTGGAAGACGAAGAAACAGATTGCAGTTTCCCGTTCGAGTGCTGAGGCTGAGTTGCGAGCTATGGCTCTTTTGACGGCAGAGGTGACTTGGTTACGGTGGTTACTTCAGGACTTTGGTGTTTCTGTCACTACACCAACTATGCTCTTATCTGACAGTACAGGTGCTATTAGCATTGCGCGCGATCCTGTGAAGCATGAGCTCACCAAGCATATTGGTGTTGATGCTTTCTATGTGCGCGTTGCTGTGCAGGATCAGGTCGTTGCTCTTCAGTATGTGCCTTCCGAGTTACAGTTGGCGGATTTCCTGACGAAGGCCCAGACTAGAGCACAACATGGCTTTTATCTCTCCAAACTCAGTGTTGTTCCTCCACCATGAGTTTGAGGGGGGGGGGTGTTAGAGTTATAGTATAAGTCATGTATACCCCTTCGTATTTATCCCGTAGTATAAGGGGTTTCCTGCATATGTACCACACCTGTACATGTATATATATCAGCCTATGGCCTCATGGGAATACAAGTTGCTTATTCCTAACACATTTTTCATGCACGACGGACTCGACCAGCTCGACCATCACCGGAAGTCAAAATATCCATGAGATAGTGTCCATCATAATTAATTTGCTTAGAAGTAACCTTTGATGTTTGATTCTTATGCTATTTTTCATTGTGTGATGAAAGGTGTTAGCACCGATCAATTTTGCGGCTATGGCTTCCTCCGACGACGTATCTTCCATTAGGGTCGACTCCGCGGTCAAGGAGAAGCTCTCGTTGAGAAGCACCTACAACGGATCCTAATAAAGTATTTTGAGGATCTGGCCAAGAAGAATCCGCCCGCTAAGGAGAAGAAGGCCCCACCATGTAAGGAGTGTGACGACTCGATGCCATTGAGTCCACCGACATACATTCCCGACGACGCTTGGTCCTCCACCATGGGGGATGCCCCGTCGTGCTTTGACTCCACGATCACCGGGTTCACCGACTACACCTCCGAGTAGTCCATCTAGATAGTTTGGCGTTGATTTAGTGACATAGTCATGTAGGTGCTGATATGGACTACTTAGATTGCCACTTGCGATGCTTTTGATTGTATGAGTGATGAACGCTTACGTGGATTATGTATGATGTGATATTTTTAACCTTGCATTCCTTCTCTGCCTTTTTTTTTCTCTATCTTTGTAGATGAAGTGGTATGCGGTGTACAGAGGTAGATGTCCAGGAGTCTATGATTCATGGTCTGAGTGCAATGAACAAGTGATTTACTACGAAGACAGCTCCCACGACTCGTTCAATAGCAGAGAGAAGGCAGAGTATCATTACAGTCAGTATGTGCTTAAGCAGAAGAGAAAATCTGAATTAGTGGGTTCAGTGGATGGGTTCACTGGATGTGCTAGCCAGAAAGGGCTTATCGGGTTCAGTGGATGGAAGAACTTGATAATTCTTCTTTAGTTTGTGATAATTGTGGTGTTGCTTTTATCATGTGGTCACATGTAGAAATGCATTGATCACATTATTGTTTAGTAAGTAGGCATTTGTACTAAAGAGCTACCTTGTGATTTCAAAAGAAGTTCGTGCGAACTATTTTATATAATAGTTATGTGAGTTTGTTGTTAGACATTGAGACTTGAAATGCATGTTTGTGTATTGTATATGTATTTTTGCGGGAGGGATCCGGGGGAAAGCAGCAGAAAGTGGTCTAGGAATGGATCTTTGTCGAGAGCTGCTCTCAGCAAAGAGGCATGCACTGGTAGTTGGTTGTGGCAGTTTTGCCAAGAGCCACTCTTGGCAAAGTGGCATGCGCTGGCGGTTGGTTGTGGCCACTTTGCCGAGAGCCACTCTCGGCAAAGAGCTGACGGAACCACCCGACGTGAAGTCACTTTATATTGCCAGGTGGTACTGTTTGACTCTCGGCAAACTCTTTGCCGAGTGCCCATGTCCTGGCTCTCGGCAAATTCCTGTTTGCCTGAGAGGTGTACGCCGGGTGGCTTTTGCCGAGTGCAGCACTCGGCAAAGGGTTTACCGAATGTTATTAGCCCTTTGCTGACTGTCCGTGGCACTCGGCGTATAATGCGATTTCATTAGTGCACATTAAGGTGATGCACCTAACAAAACACAAGTTGTTATTATAAAGATCATGGAAACATCCCTGAGCAAGAGCAAGCTTAGTAAAACTAGCAGAGCCCAAGTGTCATGCAGCATTATAATTACTGGTGCCTCATTGAGCAGTGTGAGACCCGGCTACATGTTGGGGAACGTAGCAGAAATTCAAAATTTTCTACGCATCACCAAGATCAATCTATGGAGTAATCTAGCACCGAGGGGAAGGGGAGTGCATCTACATACCATTGTAGATCGCTAAGCGGAAGCGTTGCAAGAACGCGGATGAAGGAGTCGTACTCGTAGCGATTCAGATCGCGGTAGATTCCGATCTAAGCGCCGAACCACGGCGCCTCCGCGTTCAACACACGTGCAGCCCGGTGACGTCTCCCATGCCTTGATCCAACAAGGAGAGAGGGAGAGGTTGGGGAAGACTCCGTCCAGCAGCAGCACAACGGCATGGTGGTGATGGAGGAGCGTGGCACTCCAGCAGGGCTTCGCCAAGCACTGCAAGAGACGAGGAGGGAGAGGGGTAGGGCTGCGCCAAGAGAGAGAGAGACTCCTGTCTCTGGCAGCCCCAAAACCCCCACTATATATAGGGGAGGGGGAGGGGCTGCACCCCCATCTAGGGTTCCCCCCCAAAGGGTGGCGGCCAGCCCTAGATGCATCTAGGGGGCGGCCAGAGGGGGAGAGAGGGGGGGCGCACCCTAGGTGGGCCTTAGGCCCATCTGAGCCTAGGGTTTCCCCTTCCCCCTTCCCTGCGACTTGGGCCTCTTGTGGGAGGCGCACCAGCTCACCTAGGGGATGGTCCCTTCCCACACTTGGCCCACGCAGGCCTCCGGGGTTGGTGGCCCCTCCCGGTGGACCCCCGGAACCCTCCGGTGGTCCCGGTACATTACCGGTGACGCCCGAAACTCTTCCGGTGGCCAAAACGGGACTTCCCATATATAAATCTTTACCTCCGGACCATTCCGGAACTCCTCGTGACGTCCGGGATCTCATCCGGGACTCCGAACAACATTCGGTAACCATGTATATCTATTCCCTATAACCCTAGCTTCATCGAACCTTAAGTGTGTAGACCCTACGGGTTCGGGAACCATGCAGACATGACCGAGACGTTCTCCGACCAATAACCAACAGCGGGATCTGGATACCCATGTTGGCTCCCACATGTTCCACGATGATCTCATCGGATGAACCACGATGTCAAGGATTCAATCAATCCCGTATACAATTCCCTTTGTCTACCGGTATAGTACTTGCCCGAGATTCGATCGTCGGTATCCGGATACCTTGTTCAATCTCGTTACCGGCAAGTCTCTTTACTCGTTCTGTAACACATCATCCCGTGATCAACTCCTTGGTCACATTGTGCACATTATGATGATGTCCTACCGAGTGGGCCCAGAGATACCTCTCCGTTTACACGGAGTGACAAATCCCAGTCTCGATTCGTGCCAACCCAACAGACACTTTCGGAGATACCTGTAGTGCACCTTTATAGCCACCCAGTTACGTTGTGACATTTGGTACACCCAAAGCATTCCTACGGTATCCGGGAGTTGCACAATCTCATGGTCTATGGAAATGATACTTGACATTAGAAAAGCTTTAGCAGACGAACTACACGATCTTGTGCTAGGCTTAGGATTGGGTTTTGTCCATCACATCATTCTCCTAATGATGTGATCCTGTTATCAACGACATCCAATGTCCATGGTCAGGAAACCGTAACCATCTATTGATCAACGAGCTAGTCAACTAGAGGCTTACTAGAGACATGGTGTTGTCTATGTATCCACACATGTATCGGAGTTTCCTATCAATACAATTTTAGCATGGATAATAAACGATTATCATGAACAAGGAAATATAATAATAACCAATTTATTATTGCCTCTAGGGCATATTTCTAACAGTCTCCCACTTGCACTAGAGTCAATAATCTAGTTCACATCGCCATGTGATTAATACCCAAGAGTTTACTAGAGTCAATAATCTAGTTCACATCACCATGTGAATGTAATGAATCCAACACCCATGGGGTTTGTTCATATGTCGCTTGTGAGAGAGGTTATTAGTCAACGGGTCTGAACCTTTCAGATCCGTGTGTGCTTTACGAATATCTATGTCATCTTGTAGATGCAGCTACCACGCGCTACTTGGAGCTATTCCAAATAATTGCTCTACTATACGAATCCGGTTTACTACTCAGAGTCATCCGGATTAGTGTCAAAGTTTGCATCGACGTAACCCTTTACGACGAACTCCTTTTCCACCTCCATAATCGAGAAAATTCCTTAGTCCACTAGATACAAAGGATAAGTTCGACCGCTGTCATGTGATCCATTCCCGGATCACTATTGTACCCCTTGACTAACTCATGGCAAGGCACACTTCATGTGCGGTACACAGCATAGCATACTGTAGATCCTACATCTAAAGCATAGGGGACGACCTTCGTCCTTTCTCTCTCTTCTGCTGTGGTCAGGTCTTGAGTCTTACTCAATACTCACACCTTGTAACACAGCCAAGAACTCCTTCTTTGCTGATCTATTTTGAACTCCTTCAAAAACTTGTCACGGTATGTATTCATTTGAAAGTACTATTAAGCGTTTTTGATCTATCCTTATAGATCTTGATGCTCAATGTTCAAGTAGCTTAATCCAGGTTTTCCATTGAAAAACACTTTTCAATAACCCTGTATGCTTTCTAGAAATTCTACATCATCTCTGATCAACAATATGTCAACAACATATACTCATCAGAAATTCTATAGTGCTCCCACTCACTTCTTTGGAAATACAAGTTTCTCATAAACTTTGTATAAACCCAAAATCTTTGATCATCTCATCAAAGCGTACATTCCAACTCCGAGATGCTTACTCCAGTCCTTAGAAGGATTGCTAGAGCTTTGCATACTTGTTAGCATCTTTCAGGATTGACAAAACCTTCTGGTTGTATCACATACAACCTTTCCTCAAGAAAATCGTCGAGGAAACAATGTTTTGACATCCTATCTGCAAGATTACATAAATAATGCAGTAACTGCTAATATAATTCCAACAGACTCTTAGCATCGCTACGAGTGAGAAAGTCTCATCGCAGTCAACTTCTTGAACTTGCCGGAAAACATCTTAACGACAAGCCGAGCTTTCTTAATGGTGACACTTACCATCATTGTCTGTCTTCCTTTTAAAATCCATCCGCACCCAACAGCCTTATGACCATCAAGTATTTCTTCCAAAGTCTATACTTTGCTTTTATACATGGATCCTCTCTCGGATTTCATGGCCTCGAGCCATTCGTCGGAATCCGGGCCCACCATCGCTTCTCCATAGCTCATAGGTTCATTGTTGTCTAGCAACATGACTTCCAAGACAGGATTACGTACCACTCTGAAGTAGTACGCATCCTTATCGACCTACGAGGTTTGGTAGTGACTTGATCCGAAGTTTCATGATCACTATCATAAGCTTCCACTTCAATTGGTGTAGGTGCCACAGGAACAACTTCCTGTGCCCTGCTACACACTAGTTGAAGTCATGGTTCAATAACCTCATCAAGTCTCCACCATCCTCCCACTCAATTCTTTCGAGAGAAACTTTTTCTCGAGAAAGGACCTCTTTACTTCCAGATCTGAAACAGGAGGTATACCCAACTATTTTGGGTATTCTATGAAGATGCATTTATCCGCTTTGGGTTCGAGCTTATCAGCCTGAAACTTTTTCACATAAGCATCGCAGCCCCAAACTTTTAAGAAATGACAACTTAGGTTTCTCTAAACGGTGTCGTCTCAACGGAATTGCGTGGTGCCCTATTTAAAGTGAATGCGGTTGTCTCTAATGCCTAACCCATAAACGATAGTGGTAATTCGATAAGAGACATCATGGTATGCACCATATCGAATAGGGTGCAGTTATGATGTTCGGACACACCATCACACTGTGGTGTTCCAGGAGGTATTAATTGTGAAACACTTTCCACAATGTCTTAATTGTGTGCCAAACTCGTAACTCAGATATCTCTATGATCATATCATAGACATTTTATCCTCTTGTCACGACGATCTTCAACTTCACTCTGAAATTACTTGAACCTTTCAATAATTCAGACTTGTGTTTCATCAAGTAAATATTCTCAGCATCTACTCAAATCATCTGTGAAGTAAGAACATATCGATATCCATTGCGTGCCTCAGCACTCATTGGACTGCACACATCAAATGTATTACTTCCAACAAGTTGCTCTCTTGTTCCATCTTACTGAAAACAAGGCCTTTCAGTCATCTTGCCCATGTGGTATGATTTGCATGTCTCAAGTGATTCAAAAACAAGTGAGTCCAAACGATCCATCTGCATGGAGTTTCTTCATGCATATATACCAATAGACATGGTTCACATGTCTCAATCTTTTCAAAAACGAGTGAGTCCAAAGATCCATCTACATGGAGCTTCTTCATGCGTTCTATACCAATATGACTCAAATGGCAGTGCCACAAGTATGTGGTACTATCATTACTATTTTATATCTTTTTGGCACGAACATGTGTATCACTGCGATCGAGATTCATTTTAGGTGCAAGACCATTGAAGGTATTATTCAAATAAACAGAGTAACCATTATTCTCCTTAAATGAATAACCGTATTGCGATAAACATAATCCAATCATGTTTATGCTCAACGCAAACACCAAATAACAATTCTTTAGGTTTAACACCAATCTCGATGGTAGAGGGAGCATGCGATGCTTGATCACATCAACCTTGGAAACACTTCCAACACATATCGTCATCTCACCTTTAGCTAGTCTCCGTTTATTCCGCAGCTTTTATTTCGAGTTACTAACACTTAGCTACCGAACCGGTATCTAATACCCTGGTGCTGCTAGGAGTACTAGTAAAGTACACATTCATATAATGTATATCCAATATACTTCTGTCGACCTTGCCTGCCTTCTCATCTACCAAGTATCTAGGGTAGTTCTGCTTCAGTGACCGTTCCCCTCATTACAGAAGCATAGTCTTGGGTTTGGGTTCAACCTTGGGATTCTTCACTAGAGCAGCAAATGATTTGCTGTTTCACGAAGTATCCCTTTTGCCCTTGCCCTTCTTGAAACTAGTGGTTTTACTAACCATCAACAATTGATGCTCCTATTTGATTTCTACTTTCGCGGTGTCAAACATTGCGAATAGCTCAAGGATCATCATATCTATCCCTGATATGTTATAGTTCATCACGAAGCTCTAATAGCTTGGTGGCAGTGACTATGGAGAACCATCACTATCTCATCTGGAAGATTAACTCCCACTCGATTCAAGCGATTGTGGTACTCAGAAAATCTGAGCACATGCTCAACGATTGAGCTTTTCTCCCTTAGTTTGCAGGCTTAAGAAACTTGTCAGGGGTCTCATACCTCTTGGCATGGGCACTAGTCTGAAATCCCAATTTCAGTCTTCGAAACATCTCATATGTTCTGTGACGTTTCAAAACGTCTTTGGTGCCACAATTCTAAACCGTTAGCATTACGCACTGAACTATCACGTAGTCATCAAAACGTGTATGCCAGATGTTTCGCAACATCTACAGACGATGCTGAGGTTCAGCACACCGAGCGGTGCATTAAGGACATAAGCCTTCTGTGCACCAATGAGGACAATCCTCAGTTTACGGACCCAGTCCGCATAATTGCTACTATCAACTTTCAACTAAATTTTTTCTAGGAACATATCTTGAACAGTAGAACTAAAGCGTAAGCTATGGCATAATTTACAAAGACCTTTTGACTATGTTCATGATAATTAAGTTCATCTGATTATTTAATGAACTCCCACCCAGATAGACATCCCTCTAGTCATCTAAGTGATACATGATCCGAGTCAAACTAGGCCGTGTTCGATCATCACGTGAGACGGACTAGTCATCATCGGTGAACATCTCCATGTTGATCGCATCTACTATACGACTCATGTTCGACCTTTCGATCTCTTGTGTTCCGAGGCCATGTCTGTACATGCTAGGCTCGTCAAGTCAACCTAAGTGTTTTGCATGTGTTCCGAGGCCATGTCTGTACATGCTAGGCTCGTCAACACCCGTTGTATGCGAACGTTAGAATCTATCACACCCGATCATCACGTGGTGCTTCGAAACAACGAACCTTCACAACGGTGCACAGTTAGGGGGAACACGTCACTTGAAATTTTAGTGAGGGATCATCTTATTTATGCTACCGTCGTACTAAGCAAATAAGATGTAAACATGACAAACATCACATGCAAATCATAAAGTGACATGATATGGCCAATATCATCTTGCGCCTTTTGATCTCCATCTTCGAGGCGCGGCATGATCACCTTCGTCAGCGGCATGACACCATGATCTCCATCATCATGATTTCCATCATCGTGTCTTCATGAAGTTCTCTCGCCAACTATTACTACTACTACTATGGCTAACGGTTAGCAATAAAGTAAAGTAATTACATGGCGTTTTTCATTGACACGCAGGTCATACAATAAATTAAGACAACTCCTATGGCTCCTGCCGGTTGTCATACTCATCGACATGCAAGTCGTGATTCCTATTACAAAAACATGATCAATCTCATACATCACATATATAATTCATCACATCCTTTTGGCCATATCACATCACATAGCATACCCTGCAAAAACAAGTTAGACGTCCTCTAATTGTTGTTGCATGTTTTACGTGGCTGCTATGGGATTCTAGCAAGAACGTTTCTTACCAACGCAAAAGCCACAACGTGATATGCCAATTTCTATTTACCCTTCATAAGGACCCTATTCATCGAATCCGATCTGACTAAAGTGGGAGAGACAGACACCCGCTAGCCACCTTATGCAACTAGTGCATGTCAGTCGGTGGAACCTGTCTCACGTAAGTGTACGTGTAAGGTCAGTCCGGGCCGCTTCATCCCACGATGCCGCCGAATCAAGATAAGACTAGTAACGGCAAGTAAATTGACAAAATTGACGCCCACAACTACTTTGGGTTCTACTCGTGCATAGAAACTACGCATAGACCTAGCTCATGATGCCACTGTTGGGGAACGTAGCAGAAATTCAAAATTTTCTACGCATCACCAAGATCAATCTATGGAGTAATCTAGCACCGAGGGGAAGGGGAGTGCATCTACATACCATTGTAGATCGCTAAGCGGAAGCGTTGCAAGAACGCGGATGAAGGAGTCGTACTCGTAGCGATTCAGATCGCGGTTGATTCCGATCTAAGCGCCGAACCACGGCGCCTCCGCGTTCAACACACGTGCAGCCCGGTGACGTCTCCCATGCCTTGATCCATCAAGGAGAGAGGGAGAGGTTGGGGAAGACTCCGTCCAGCAGCAGCACAACGGCATGGTGGTGATGGAGGAGCGTGGCACTCCAGCAGGGCTTCGCCAAGCACTGCGAGAGACGAGGAGGGAGAGGGGTAGGGCTGCGCCAAGAGAGAGAGAGAGACTCCTGTCTCTGGCAGCCCCAAAACCCCCACTATATATAGGGGAGGGGGAGGGGCTGCGCCCCCATCTAGGGTTCCCCCCAAAGGGTGGCGGCCAGCCCTAGATGCATCTAGGGGGCGGCCAGAGGGGGAGAGAGGGGGGCGCACCCTAGGTGGGCCTTAGGCCCATCTGAGCCTAGGGTTTCCCCCTTCCCCCCTTCCCTACGACTTGGGCCTCTTGTGGGAGGCGCACCAGCCCACCTAGGGGATGGTCCCTTCCCACACTTGGCCCACGCAGGCCTCCGGGGTTGGTGGCCCCTCCCGGTGGACCCCCGGAACCCTCCCCGGAACCCTCCGGTGGTCCCGGTACATTACCGGTGACGCCCGAAACTCTTCCGGTGGCCAAAACGGGACTTCCCATATATAAATCTTTACCTCCGGACCATTCCGGAACTCCTCGTGACATCCGGGATCTCATCTGGACTCCGAACAACATTTGGTAACCATGTATATCTATTCCCTATAACCCGAGCTTCATCGAACCTTAAGTGTGTAGACCCTACAGGTTCGGGAACCATGCAGACATGACCGAGACGTTCTCCGGCCAATAACCAACAGCGGGATCTGGATACCCATGTTGGCTCCCACATGTTCCACGATGATCTCATCGGATGAACCACGATGTCAAGGATTCAATCAATCCCGTATACAATTCCCTTTGTCTACCGGTATAGTACTTGCCCGAGATTCGATCGTCGGTATCCCGATACCTTGTTCAATCTCGTTACCGGCAAGTCTCTTTACTCGTTCTGTAACACATCATCCCATGATCAACTCCTTGGTCACATTGTGCACATTATGATGATGTCCTACCGAGTGGGCCCAGAGATACCTCTCCGTTTACACGGAGTGACAAATCCCAGTCTCGATTCGTGCCAACCCAACAGACACTTTCGGAGATACCTGTAGTGCACCTTTATAGCCACCCAGTTACGTTGTGACGTTTGGTACACCCAAAGCATTCCTACGGTATCCGGGAGTTGCACAATCTCATGGTCTAAGGAAATTATACTTGACATTAGAAAAGCTTTAGCAGACGAACTACACGATCTTGTGCTAGGCTTAGGATTGGGTCTTGTCCATCACATCATTCTCCTAATGATGTGATCCTGTTATCAACGACATCCAATGTCCATGGTCAGGAAACGGTAACCATCTATTGATCAACGAGCTAGTCAACTAGAGGCTTACTAGGGACATGGTGTTGTCTATGTATCCACACATGTATCTGAGTTTCCTATCAATACAATTTTAGCATGGATAATAAACGATTATCATGAACAAGGAAATATAATAATAACCAATTTATTATTGCCTCTAGGGCATATTTCTAACACTACATCCTTTCCTGCATACTTTTCAACTGGAATGTGACAGTTCCACATGAAACAAATATTGTGATAATATTTAGCAAAAGAAATGCCCTTCTTGCTTTTTACTTAATAAAAAATACTAAACAAATGCTTAACAAAAGAATATCACGAATTACTACTTCCGAGGACAATGCATTTGATTTGATGATTTAAAAGGCCAAAAATGATTAAAATTCACCATCACAATAAATTTACTTTTTACATCATTTATATATGAAATTGATATTACTAGATAAATTATTCTTACTTGAAGCGACATGTTTCGATTTAGTAATCACGTCAGTATTCAAAAGACTTGCACATCTGCTCACCAAGTATGATATAGCCCCATATAGGTAACTAGAGACATTTTAGTTGATTAGGACATCCTTGTGGAAGAATGTTTTTCAAATATTGTGACACACACTGCTTAATTAGAAAGTGAAACATCTATAATGCGAAGTGACTACTTCCTTCGTTGGTTTGTCTTGGAACTTTTTGTACACTCAGCATACACCGTTACATTTTTCATGTCGAATTTTAGCATTTTGCTGGGTTCATTTGCTAGTTTGAAGTCATTAAGTGCACTTCAAAAAATTTAAAACTCACAATGAGTTATTAGTGGCATGCAAGTTTGGGGGCACGGCACTAGTATCTACAAACGCTCTCTTTTATCCAAATCAACAAAAAAAATTACTAGTGACATGTGCTAGCTCAATGGCAGACCACTAGTAACCTATATTACCAGCGGTACGCGCGTGAAAGGACGTGGATATCGTCAAGAGGGGGAGTTAAATAGGCGGTTTAAAAACAATTAAGGTTTGCTTGAATAAATGAGGAATAAAACTAGCGTTCAAATTATCAAGCAAAAAACCAAAATAAGCTAGGCTCAACTATGTGCACCAACAACTAATGCTAAATAAGATAAACAACTATGTGATAGCAAGATATATGACTTGAAGCACGACGGCTATTAGGAAATAAGTGCATAAGTAAAGGGCTCAGGTAAAAGATAACCGAGGCACGCGAGATGATGATGTATCCCAAAGTTCACACACATGTGGATGCTAACCTCCCTCGGTACAACAACAAAGATATCCCATTTCTTATAACCAAGATGATCACACAACTGATGAATTCCCCAAGCACATCCTTTTTCAGAAGGAATTTTACTGTACCACATTAAGATGGTGCACCTCGCAAATACACAACTTACTACTGTGTCAAAGCTCATGGAAAATCATGCCCAACAACTAATGTTTCATCATTGAGAATAAGCAAGATGAGTAAAAACCAACGTTACATGACCTAAATGTCATGATGCATTAATTCTACGTATTAGTGCCTTACTAAGACGTGTGAGACCCACTTGACAACCTCCTGTCCATTGCGACATGGGTTCCCAAACGGTATGTCATGACCGACAGTTCCACATGAAACAAATATTATAGCAATGCTTAGCAAAAGAAATGCCTCTCGGGTTGTTTCTTAATAAACAAATTTTATGATAATACTTAGCAAAATACCATTACAGACTACTCCTTCCTCCGTGGTCAAATGCGCGTGAATTTAGTTTCTGAAAGGTTGAGAGCTATTAAATTTCACCGCCACTATAAATTTCTTCTGCCAACACTGATCTACGAACTAATATTACTAGCTACATTATTTTTACTCGAAGCGACATGTTTTAATTTGGGGATAGCATTACTATCCAAAAGACTCGCACATCTGACCAGAGTATATAAGATAATTATGACCCAAGTAGAGACACATAATTTAGTAGATTAGAGTTTCATTATGATGCTTCAAGCACCCATTTTGCAATTTTCCGAATAATAGATAAAGACACGACGCTGATCTAAGAGAGATAATTTGTACATCACATGGCAAGGTCTCAAGTATTGTCCTGTTGTTGGATTTCATAATCTCTTTGGCCATGGGGAGAGAGTGGGAGAGAGAGAGAGGGGGGCAGAGTAGTAAAATCTACTAAATATAATGAAAAGAGTTACCGCAGGGGTCTTACCTACTTTTTTGCTAAAAAAATTAATAAAAAATACAACGAAAATACGTTGCCAGAGAACACCAAGACTACGTCCCCCGCCCCCTTGCCCCAACCAGCGTCGTCTATAATATAGGATATCAACATTCTATTTTTCAATAGGAACATGATAGCTGGGGTGGTTCGTGCGAGGTGGCATAATGCCGAAGGTCTCAGTAGGCCCCACCCCTACTGAATCGTGAGCAAACCAGAAAAGAAACTTAGGCTGTGTTTGATAGTAAAGGGTGAAATAAACCAAAGTATCCAAAACTGCAGTAATTTTGCCTGTAGCTGTGAGATACCATGGTGTCACCAAAACATAGTATTTTGGAGTATTCACAATACATAGAACTTGTTTGGCTGTTCCCACAGAACGCTGTAAATTTTGCTGCATAGCCGTTGCTTTCAAACACTCCAGCAGCTACCTAGCCGTTGCGTCAGAGCAAGCACGCCCAGCTAGCCGGCCGTTTGAATACTACTTCTGTTGGGTTTTTGTAGCTAGCTAGCTAGCTATCCCTTAACATATGCATGCATAACAACCGAAGCTAATTAACGGCTAGCTTGTATACAAAAAGAGCACCCACAGCACATCCTCGCCTGAGACTCACCTGGTGCCGAAACTACACATAGAAGGATCAGTTTTGCCTTCTTTGCGTCACCGTCGAGGCGCAGCGGAGCTACGCGTGGTGGTGAGTCCCTTCTTTTCGGCTTCTCTGTTTTTTAAAAAGAGGTCTGAGGTTCTTTTTTTTATGCAGAGAAAAAACTACAGTTTGCTAAATACTACAGTATTAAAATTACAGTTGTTTGGGGCAATCAAACAACTCATTGTAAATAAAACTACAGTAATCTCAAAAACTGTAGTATTCTTAAAATATTTAAAAAATACTTTGCTATCAAACGGGGCCTAAGTGTGAAATAAACCGTAGTCAGTACCAAAATTGAGGAAAACACTAAACGGGGTAAAAAGTGGCACAAGTTTGCCTAAATTAGGTGTAAATTGAGAATTTCCGCTAAATGAAGTAATATCTGTCGCAAATGTGAAGCTTAAGGGCAAAAACTGAAATTAACTCTAAATTAAAATGCCTCTAGAAAAAAGTTACAACGAGTGAAAGCCTCCTTAATTTACATCAAATTTGCTGATCCATTGTTAAACAAATACTGCATGAATAACATCAAATTTGGATCACCAAATAAACAACAATCAACGTGGCGTGATGTATGTACGTATCAATTTTACGTGTATGCATGGAACTAAGGTGCAGGCATATGAACGGCGCGAGCGAGGTGTCGGTCGACGAAGTTCGGACAGCGCATTGACGGCAATCTGCAGAACGCGTGAGATACAAAAGGACGCGAAGGTCACCGACCCTGTGCATGTGGGCAGCCTGCGCCTTCCCGTCCGAGTCCGCCATTGACGTGGCTGTCCTGCAGGTCGGACCAGACAGTCGACGGATGCGTCGCGCAACCGCAGAGAGGACTCTGGGAGCAGAGCATGTACGCATGATTAAGCAGGTTTTGTGCGTGTGTCAACTGTGAACTGGGAAGTATAGTAGTAGGACGAGGAGATATTTTTGTTGTTCCGACTTCTTGTCCGGCTAGTGTACTACCTCGGTCTCGATGAATAAATCATTTACGTAGTTTTAGGTCGACGATTTTATTAGGCGATGGATGATCGATCCAGTCAGCACAAAGAGTCAGCGCAGGAGCGTCCCACGCTCCAGGCCACGATCCCACGCTCAGCCCTCTCTACGTCTGCTATATGTATCCCCCGTATCTCTCTGAAACACAATAAGAATCAAACCATTACAATCATTCATGGTATCAGACTTCGGTCCTATTCCCCTTTCCACGCCATGACGAACCCTGGCGGTTTGCCAACTCCTCCTCCCCACCTCCTTTCACTAGTAGAAAACATGTCTTTGGTTGGGGCCTGGCCATCCCATTAGTCCCGGTTCTGTCACGAACTGGGACTCATGGGGGCATACGTCCCGGTTCGTGCGCCCAGGGAGCCGGCCGGGCCTCGGAAGGCATTTGTCCCGGTTCGTGTGGACACATTTGTCCCGGTTCTAGGCACGAACCGGGACCAATGGTCCTCGCTCCTGGCCCACAGCCATTGGTCCCGGTTCGTGCCTAGAACCGGGACAGAAGGGGGGCGTTTAGTCCCGGTTCCAGCCACGAACCGGGACCAATGAGGTGGCTATATATACCCCATCGCCGCGGCAGAGCACTCCATAGTGCTCTATTTTTTCTGGCCGGCGAGGGGAGAGCTTTGTGGTGCTCTAGCTCACCTCCTATGCACATGAGGTGTTCGATCAAATGCCCAAGCCACACTAGTTAAGCTTTCTCCTCTTGGAGCTCGACCTCCAAGCTCCATTTTCCCCGAGATTTGTTTAGGTTTAGCGGTCCGTCACGTCCCGTCCCCGTCTTCACCGCCGTCGATCGCCCGCGCCGATCTCGTCGCCGGCACCACCGTGGTGAGCCTCTTGTTCCTATCTTCTTTCTGAAAGAAAAAAATTCTTAATTTAGATAGATACTTGTCTAATTTTCTTACTTTTATTATTGCTTGTTATTATATAGTGCGATGGTTTTGGTATCCGCCCCCGTCGGCCCTCGTCCTGTCTATGATTCAGATGTGGTATATATTATCTTTTATAACTATTTGGTTCATTTATTGTTTATGAAAATTATGTCGACCAATGTGACATAGATTTTATTTATCTAGGAGGTATGTGAACCGGAAATTCCAACCGACCCTATTGTCGAGAGGTTAAATTTAGTTGAAGAAGAAAACAATTACTTCAAGGAAAAATAAAAAAATGAGGAGGAGAAGATGATATTGGAGTTGCATGTTGCGGATGTCGTCGATGATCACAAGATCTAGATGGATGCAATGCGGTTAAAGATTAGAATGATTAGAAAATATGCCATTCATACCGAGGCTTGGTATCATTATGTGATTGGATCAATTGTTACCTTGGTTGTGATTATGATCGCATTTGTTGTTGCATTGAAAGGTTTTACATAGTTTCAATGTATGGTTTAATTAGATGCTCTGGAGAGCTATATGTTGTTCAATGAGAACTATGTATGTACTTTGGTTTTAATGTGATGATGAACTTCTACTAATTTGGTCACTTATCTATCCATGTGAATCTGTAATGATTTTTGACACACATAATTATATATAATGCACGCAGATGAACCGGCAATGGATGTACGGTGACATACACACCTCTGAGTACATTAAGGGCCTGCATAATTTTCTCGAAGTGGCTGAGGCAAACAAGCAGAATGGTTTTATGTGTTGTCCATGCCCTATATGTGGGAATACGAAGTCTTACACTGACCGAAAAATCCTTCACACCCACCTGCTTTATAAGGGTTTCATGCCACACTATAATGTTTGGACCAAGCACAGAGAAATAGGCGTTATGATGGAAGACAACAAAGAAGAAGAGGACGATGACAACTATGTGCCTCCTGAATACGGTGATGCTGCAACGGGGGAAGCTGCTGAAGATTAAGAGGAACCAGACGATGTGCCCGATGATGATGATCTCCGCCGGGTCATTGTTGATTCAAGGACACAGTGCGAAAGTCAAAAGGAGAAGCTGATGTTCGATCGTAGGTTAGAGGATCACAAAAAGGGTTGTACCCCAATTGCGAAGATGGCAACACAAAGCTCGGTACCGTACTGGAATTGCTGCAATGGAAGGCACAAAATGCTGTGCCTGACAAAGAATTTGAGAAGCTACTGAAAATATTGAAGAAGAAACTTCCAAACGATAACGAATTGCCCGACAGTACGTACGCAGCAAAGAAGGTCGTATGCCCTCTTGGATTGGAGGTGCAGAAGATACATGCATGCCCTAATGACTGCATCCTCTACCGCGGTGCGTACGAGGATTTGAACGCATGCCCGGTATGCGGTGCATTGCGGTATAAGATCAGACGAGATGACCCTAGTGATGTTGACGGCGAGCCCCCCAGGAAGAGGGTTCCCGCGAAGGTGATGTGGTATGCTCCTATAATACCACGGTTGAAACGTCTGTTCAGAAACGAAGAGCATGCCAAGTTGATGCGATGGCACAGAGAGGACCGTAAGAAAGACGGGAAGTTGAGAGCACCCGCTGATGGGTCGCAGTGGAGAAAAATTGAGAGAAATTACTGGGCTGAGTTTGCAGGTGACACAAGGAACGTATGGTTTGGTTTAAGCGTGGATGGCATTAATCCTTTCGGGGAGCAGAGCAGCAATCACAACACCTGGCCCGTGACTCTATGTATGTATAACCTTCCTCCTTGGATGTGCATGAAGCGGAAGTTCATTATGATGCCAGTTCTCATCCAAGGCCCTAAGCAGCCCAGCAACGACATTGATGTGTACCTAAGGACATTAGTTGAAGAACTTTTACAGCTGTGGAATGGAAACGGTGTAACTGTGTGGGATGAGCACAAACATGAGGAATTTAACCTGCACGCGTTGCTGTTTGTAACCATCAACGATTGGCCCCCTCTCAGTAACCTTTCAGGACAGACAAACAAGGGATACTACGGATGCATGCACTATTTAGCTGACACCGAAAGTGTATACCTGGACAAATGCAGGAAGAATGTGTACCTGGGCCATCGTCGATTTCTTCAGAACAACCATCAATGTCGAAAGAAAGGCATGCATTTCAATGGCGAGGCAGATCACCGGAAGAAGCCCGCCATGTGTACCGGTGATCACGTACTTGCTATGGTCAATGATTTACACGTAATCTTTGGAAAGGGTCCCGGCGGACTATCTGTTCCGAATGACGCTGAGGGACGCGCACCCATGTGGAAGAAGAAATCTATATTTTGGGACCTACCCTACTGGAAAGACCTAGAGGTCCGCTCTTCAATCGACGTGATGCACGTGACGAAGAACCTTTGCGTGAACCTACTAGGCTTCTTGGGCGTGTATGGGAAGACAAAAGATACACCGGAGGCACAGGAGGACCTGCAATGTTTGCACAAAAAAATGAATTGCCTCCAAAGCAGTATGGAGGTCGTACCAGCTACGCTCTTACCAAAGAAGAGAAGGAAATCTTCTTTGAATGCCTGCTCAGTATGAAGGTCCCGTCTGGCTTCTCGTCGAATATAAAGGGAATAATAAATATGCCAGAGAAAAAGTTTCAGAACCTAAAGTCTCATGACTGCCACGTGATTATGACGCAACTGCTTCCGGTTGCATTGAGGGGCCTTGTACCAGAAAATGTCTGATTAGCCATTGTGAAGCTATGTGCATTCCTCAATGCAATCTCTCAGAAGGTGATCGATCCAGAAATCATACCAAGGCTAAGGAGTGATGTGGCGCAATGTCTTGTCAGTTTCGAGCTGGTGTTCCCACCATCCTTCTTCAATATCATGACACACGTCCTAGTTCATCTAGTCGACGAGATTGTCGTTCTGGACCCCGTATTCCTACACAATATGTTCCCCTTTGAGAGGTTCATGGGGGTCCTAAATAAATATGTCCGTAACCGCGCTAGGCCAGAAGGAAGCATCTCCATGGGCCATCAAACAGAGGATGTCATTGGGTTTTGTGTTGACTTCATTCCTGGCCTTAAGAAGATTGGTCTCCCTAAATCGCGGTATGAGGGAAGACTGACTGGAAAAGGCACGCTAAGAGGGGACTCAATAACATCCAGGGACGGGCATTCTTTGTCTCAAGCACACTACCCAGTTCTACAGAACTCTACCTTGGTGACCCCGTATGTCGATGAACACAAGAACAGTCTGCGCTACAAACACCCGGAGCAGTGTGACGACTGGATTAGATGTGAAGACATCAAGACTTTCGGCAGTTGGTTGGAAACACGTCTCAGAGGTGACAACATTGTTTGTGATGAGTTGTACTCGTTGTCCAGGGGACCATCTTCGACTGTATTGACTTACAAAGGATACGAGATAAATGGGAATACATTTTACATGATCGCCCAAGATCAAAAGAGCACCAACCAAAACAGCGGTGTCCGCTTTGATGCAGCAACCAAGAGGGGAAAGGACACATATTATGTTACATTGTGGACATATGGGAACTTGACTATGGACATGATTTTAATGTCCCTTTGTTTAAGTGCAAATGGGTCAATCTATCAGGAGGCGGGTTACAGGTAGACCCACAGTACGGAATGACAACAGTGGATCTGAACAATCTTGGGTACACAGACGAACCATTCGTCCTAGCCAATGATGTGGCGTAGGTTTTCTATGTGAAGGACATGTCTACCAAACCGAGAAAAAGAAAAGATAAGGAAGAGAACACATCATACGATGAGCCAAAGCGCCACATAGTTCTTTCAGGAAAAAGATACATCGTGGGAGTAGAGGGCAAGACCGACATGTCCGAAGATTATGCAAAGTTTCATGAAATTCCTCCCTTCAAATTCAAGGCTGACCCAAGCACCCTGTTAAACGATGAACATTATCCATGGTTACGGCGCAATAAGCAAAGGACACAAGCGAAGAAAAAGTGAAGACTTTCTCTCCACAACTATTATGATGATGCCTTTGATCTAGAATATCCATGTAACAGACGAGTTTCCGTATGAAACCCTGATACTTCAGAAGAGATTGTCCGTTTTGTACACGAAGTGCATCCAATTTTTGCCGTAACCCTCTCAACTTTTTAGCACATGCTATGTGGGTGAAATGATGATACCATGCCAACTTTCAACCTTTTCAGAGTTCATTTGTAGTGCTTTTCATTTTCAGGGTCATATAGCTAAAAAAATCAGTAAATGCATGAAAAATAACAAATTAAGTCAGAAATGGTTGAAAATTGATGATGTGGCTTTGAATGGTGCATTTTGAACACACAAAAAGTCTGGAGTTCAAATACGTTCAAAAAAATGAAATCCCTTTGTAACAGATGAACTTTTGTCCGAAACCCTGATACTTCGAAAGAGATTGTCCGCTTTGTACACGAAGTGCATCCAGTTTTTGCCGTAACCCTCTCAACTTTTTAGCACATGCTATTTGGGTGAAATTATGATAGCATGCCAATTTTCAACCTTTTCAGAGTTCATTTGTAGTCATTTTCATTTTCAGGGTCATATAGCTCAAAAAAACCAGTAAATGCATGAAAAATAACAAATGAAGTCAGAAAGGGTTGAAATTGATGATGTGGCTTTGAATGGTGCATTTTGAACACACAAAAGTCTGGAGTTCAAATAAGTTCAAAAAAATGAAATCCCTTTGTAACAGATGAGTTTTTGTCCGAAACCCTGATACTTCAAAAGAGATTATCCGTTTTGTACACGAAGTGCATCCAGTTTTTGCCGTAACCCTCTCAACTTTTTAGCACATGCTATTTGGGTGAAAAGATGATACCATGCCAATTTTCAACCTTTTCAGAGTTCATTTGTAGTGCTTTTCATTTTCAGGGTCATATAGCTCAAAAATATCAGTAAATCCATGAAAAATAACAAATGAAGTCAGAAGGGGTTAAAAATTGATGATGTGGCTTTGAATGGTGCATTTTGAACACAGAAAAAGTCTTGAGTTCAAATAAGTTCAAAAAAATGAAATCCCTTTGTAATAGATGAGTTTTCGCCCGAAACCCTTATACTTCGAAAGAGATTGTCCATTTTGTACACGAAGGGCATCCAGTTTTTGCCGTAACCCTCTCAACGTTTACGCACATGCTATGTGGGTGAAATGATGATACCATGCCAATTTTCAACCTCTTCAGAGTTCATCTGAAGTGCTTTTCATAAAGAACTTTTTTGTTAGAAACTTTAATAGCAAAAAGAATTATCATAAAGATTTTTCTGTTAGAAACTAAATTAATAAAAACGGTTTTTGAATATAATGATAAAACACAGTAATATTAAATAGTAGGAAAAAGAATCACTCCAAAATATATTTTTATAGTAAAGTTAATCACAAACTAGTGATTCACACAAATTTCAAAGAATTAAAATTTAAACAATTCAAATTTGCAAACTAATGGCACTAAGAGAAAGTTTATATTTTTTCTGTCCTAAAAGCAAAAAGAATTTTAAAAATAAAGCAAAAAACAAAAGAAAATAAATAATGCAAAAAACAAAACAAAATATTGGATTTTAAAAAAAATGCCGCCTACTGGGCCACACGGCCTGCATACGACTAGAAACCCATCTATACATGGGTCAGGATGCAGGCTCACCGGCCCAATAGGCCCAACAAGGCAGTGACAAGGGTAGGCAAGTACTGCGTGCAATTAGAGAGGAGCTTAGCACCTCTGCCGCAACGCGGCTTATAAACAGGTGCTGAGCTCTCTCAGCTAGCGAGGTGGGACTAAACTCCCACCACACCACCGCTGAGCCACCCTTTCGTCCCGGTTGGTGGCACCAACCGGGAGGCACACCTTCGGTCCAGGTTGGTGGAACCAACTGGGAAGAATGCCCACCTATAGTCCCGGTTGGTGCCACCAACCGGGACCAATGGTCTCTGCTTCCCGCCCTATGGGCTGCCGAAAAGAGACCTTTTTGGTCCCGGTTGGTGGGACGAACCAGGACTAAAGGGGGGCATTCGTCCTGGTTTGTGGCACGAACCGGGACTCATGGTGTGGGTATATAAGCCCGCACTTAGAAAATTTGGCAGTTTCATCGCCAATTCCCCCCGATGACGCCGAGCTCATCGATGCCGGCAGGCTGCCCGTGCTCGCCGTCGCGCCCCTCGCCCTGCCCCGAGATCGCCATCGACGCGCCGCCGCTGCGCCCCTGCCAGTGCTCACCGTCGACGCCCTCGCCCTCGCCCTGCCCCGAGCTCGCCGTATCCTCGCCGCCGCCGCGCCCCTACGCGCCCTGCCCCGAGCTCGCCGTG
>NC_057808.1:536881664-536894029 GCF_018294505.1 Triticum aestivum | reverse complement strand
GATCATATATATGATGTTTCTTTGTTCATATGTATGCATGGATGTACAAAATGAGATGAATGATGAATTGTTTTGTTCATATATGTTTTTTTCATATATGTATTAATTTTTTATTAAGGTTGTTAGTAGATATTGATTTTAGGTTAGTGTATTTTAGGTTAGTTCATTTAGTGCATTTTAGGTTAGTTGTCGAGGATCGGAAGAAGGAAGAAGGAAGAAGAAAGAAGAAGAAAAAGAAAAAAGAAAAAGAAAAGGAGAAGGAGAGGAAAAATAGGAGAAAAGGAAAAAAGAAGAAAAGAGGAAGAAGGAAGAAGGAAGAAGAAGAAGAAAAAAAGGAGAAGAAGAAGAAGGTATAGAGGAGAAGAATAATATTTCTTCTTCTCCTCTATTCCTTCTTCTTCTCTATTTTTTCTTCTTCTTCTCTTTTTTCTTCTTCTTCCTCTTCTTAATTTGAGAGGGTTACGACAGGGGGGACGTCGGACATGACATGAGGGGGGACGTCGGACATGACATGAGGGGGGACGTCGGACATGACATAGGGTCGAGGGTCGTCGAGGGTCGAGGAACGCCGAGGGTTCAAGGGTCGAGGGTCATCGAGGGGTCGAGGGTCGAGGATCGTCGAGGGGTAGAGGGTCGAGGATCGCCGAGGGGTCGAGAGGTTGCCTAGTGTCTAAGTATTGAAGAAATCCATGGCTTCATCATTAGCCGGAAGTAACCGGGGCATGATGGTACGAAGTTGTACAAAGTTATTCTGGA
The DNA here is from genome assembly GCF_018294505.1 of Triticum aestivum. Taxonomy (NCBI): domain Eukaryota; kingdom Viridiplantae; phylum Streptophyta; class Magnoliopsida; order Poales; family Poaceae; genus Triticum; species Triticum aestivum. The sequence goes on along the minus strand of NC_057808.1, from coordinate 536,893,273 downwards.
ACGGAGTCCCGGATAGGATAATTCGCCTTTTTGTATGAATTTCAGCAAAGGCCTTCCAAATAGCGATATTCGAAAGGCTCTTGCTGAACTTTGTACCAAAAAGCGAATTATCCTATCTGGGACTCCGTTCCAAAATAACTTTGGAGAGCTTCGTACCATCATGCGCCTGTTACTTTCGCTTAATGATGAAGACATGGTTTTGTTGAATCCTTTGACTCTATACAAACGTGACATGAGGGGGTCGAGGGTCGGGAACTAGGGTAGAGGGTCGTGGATCGCCGAGCAGTCGAGGGGCGAGGGTTGTCAAGGGATCGAGGGTCGAGGATCGCCGAGGGGTCGAGAGGTTGCTGTTAGGACCCCAATTCCAAGTCACATCAATCTAGCCTGTAACACCTCATATCACTTTGCGTCCTCACGCACGGTATTCCCACGGGTGTCGCCTTACCATGGCCGGGACCGTTTGCGCCTTTTGGCTCACGTATATGATAGTGTCGCTAGCATCCATATGACAAAGAACCCGGGCCGACATGACTAGTCGTGAACTCAAAGTGGCACTAACTTACGGGGACAGGCATACATGAAACAACATCGAGCATGTCGGTTAGCAGCGTGTGAATCCGGGCTGTAGCAACTGGGCTAACAGGACTCCGGTAAACCGGGTTGTAGCAGGCTAGGCATGACCCCGGATGTCACCGCGTGACATTTCCCCTAAGGGACAGACACAGGAACTATGTGAATCACATGCCGGCCAATCTAAGTGTTCCGGAGTAGTAGTGTTGGGCTAGCAGGACTCCGGTAAACCGGGCTGTAGCGGACTACCAAGGCTCAGTGGAAGCACCAGACCTACATTTCCCCATAAGTGAGGCTACCAAGGATAAACCACTAGATTGTCGGATCCCACACATACCAAGCATTTCAATCATACACACAATATGCTCGATATGTGCAAATAGAACATGGCGTCACAACAAGACACTACGACTCAGAGTATTTATTCATTAGGCTCCGAGGAGCCAAGTATTACAAACATGGGTCTCATGACCCAACATACAGAGCAAACAAGCAACAAGCGGAAGCATTACATGTCTGAGTACAGACAACTACAAAAGAAAAAGGCTGAGAAGCCTGACTATCTACAAGACCCTCCCAAGGGTACAAGATCGTAGCTGAGGTAACAAGCTATTTGTCGAAGTCCATGCAGAACTACTACTGAGATAGAAGTCTCATCTGCAAAAACATAAATTAAGCAACGTGAGTGTCGGAGTAAGTGGCCACGGGTAGCCAAACCGGCTACCCCTGGCTCTTCAGAAAATTTATCAGGCCTTTGGGCCTTCAAGCACTCCAAGCATTTGGGCCGCCTTCCCCGGCCGGCTACCACTAAAGCCGACTCCCGGAAGGCGACCCAGCCTCACCGACTCCAAGAAGCCGGCCAAGAAGAACGCCGACTCCTAGAAGCCGGCCGAGACTACAACCGCCCCTACATAACGACGACCTGACGGGGCATGGCCACAGTGCGGCCCACGACCCCCGAAGCCCGAGGCGGGCATGGCTACAGGAGGCCGTACGGCAGGGCTGTCTCCCGTGCGGCCCGGCACTGTAGCCACGCCAGCTACGGCGTCATCCACGACCCCCTCCTGTACGGCCCAAGGACTGCGGGCCCCTTCAGCCAGAGAGAGGCGTGAAGGCGGCCCGGCTTTCCCTAGTCGGCCAGGAGCATGGCCGGCCTCCGGAAGCCGGCTACTCCCTTCCTCGAAGCAGGAGCCCCATTAAGGAGACAAGACGAGGTGAGGCTACAGTGATAGCCCCCGAGGCGGCCCACTGTAGCCATGCTCACCTCGACAAAGCCCTCATCATCAGAGGCGCGGCTACAGTAAGCAGCCGCCGACAGAGCCCTAGGCGGTGGGGCCGGCCTGTCGACCAAGTAACTGGCAGCCGGCGGGACCCACCAGCCGGCGGGACCCAGCAGCCGGCGGAGAAGCCGGCGAGCATAGACACTGACGGCTGGGACCAGATCCCAGCCGGATTACCATTGTATCCCCGGGGGGTAGGCCTATATAAACCCCCCGGAGCACCCATGCAAAGGGTTGGCACCCAAGCATAGTTGGCCACTGAGCATAGTTCGCTTCTGGTTCGCACCCAAGCATAGTTGGCCACTGAGCATAGTTCGCTTCTGGTTGGCCCCTCTGCATGGTTGGCATCCAAGATAGCACACGCACTCACACCATAGATAGAGAGAAGTAAGAGCTAGTCTTGTTCTTCTTCTCCCTTGATCCCAACAGCTCTAGGAGCGCTTGTAGCTACTCTTTGTCGAGCTAGTGATTATGCGGAGACCCCGCAGAGCAGGACTAGGGGTGTTATCTCCTCGGAGAGCCCCGAACCTGGGTAAGATTCGCCGGCGTGCATCTCTTCGCCTCATCCCGTTTCCAGGCACCGGCGACGTTCTATTGGCTCCCACAATGATAAGCCATCCTTTGGCATATGTCGCACCAACCACCCGACATTTGGCGCCCACCATGGGGCCAGGTGCACCGTCGTCCGGAGACCTGTTCTGGACGGGAACCTTCTTCCTTCCCCGCGAGCGCAGCCAGCCTGCTGCGCCCGATGGCGCTTGCCCCGACGCGCTGCAAGGCGTCGACGACGCCTGCGCAGCGAGCCGCCTCGCCGATCAGCTCGGCGAGACTCGCATCTCCGACGAGCCTGCGTCCGACGCAGGCACCGACTACCCCGAGAGCCGCCTCGTCAGCCTCCTCGACCAACTCCACGTCTCCAGCGAGCTTGCTGCGGACATGGAGTCTGTCGGCCCCACCGACCCGATGCTCATCGACTCCGACACCGCGTCGCTCGACGCCTACCCCTACGACGTGGTGGTCTTCGACGACCCACTCCCTCGAGCTGACAGCGGCAGCAACGCTGTCACCGAAGTGCTGGTCATCAGCCACGTCTCCAACTCGGGCGGGAGCGCCCGCGACGCCCAGCAAGCAGCGATGCACGACCTCTCCATCCCCCTCCCGGCCGACGCCGACGCCGAGACCCTGGAGGCACGCCGTCTTGCCCTCATCACGGAGAGCAAGAAGATAGCCTCGATGAGACGCCTCACCGAGGCCCACCAGCGCGAAGTCGACCGCGCCGCCTTCGGGACGCCGCCTCCGAGCGGCCCGAGCCGAGCCGGCTTCATCCAGAAGCGCGGCGCAGCCGTTGCCAGCATGCTGGGCGCAGATCGCCCCGTCTACGCCACCCCGCTCGAGAATCTGCGAGCCGCTCAGGCGGCAGCAGAGGAGCTCAATGGGCTGGGAGCCGATGAGCTCCCCTACATGACAAGACGGATCCAGCAGCTGATCGACGCGGCTGCAGAACGGCACGAAGCCGGCGCCCGAGCTGATAGCCATCCCCCGCGCCGGGAGCACGCCGCGACGTCCCGCTCGCCGACTGCGAGTGGCACGCGCCAGAAGAAAGACAAGGAGTCGGCTGCCAGCCGTAGCCGGACCCGCATCACTATCGAGCGCGACGCGGAAGGCCGCCCTCGGGCGGTTGAACATCAGGGAAACCTGCCTCCTCCCCCGCCTCGAAGAGAAAGACGCCTCACTCCGCCGCCCATCACACATCCGACTCTTGGCGACCGACTCGGCCGCCGAGAAGGAATCGGCGAGAGTGACGCCCGCCACAGGATCGACCGCCTTGCTCGGTCCCTGGCGTTAGAGGAAGAAGTCGATGTCGGCCCGCCATGCTTTGGCCCCCGCATCCGCGACGAGCCCTTCCCCAAAGGGTTCTCGCTCCCCAGAGACACGCCCAAGTACAACGGCTCGGTGAAGCCGGAAGATTGGCTCATCGACTACTCCACAGCCGTCAGCATCGCCAACGGCAACCGGCGCGTTGCCGTGAAGTACGTCCCCCTGATGCTGCAGGGCACGGCGCGCACATGGCTCAACAGTCTCAAGCCCTACAGCATCAACAGTTGGCTGGACTTCACCGAGGCTTTCGTCCGCAACTTCACCAGCACCTACAAGCGGCCTCCGAAGCCTCGACAGCTCTCCCTCTGCGTCCAAGGGCCCAACGAGTCGACCCGCGACTACCTCACGCGATGGGCCGAGCTCCGCAACTCCTGCGAGGGAGTGCATGAGGTCCAGGCCATCGAGTACTTCACTGCCGGGTGCCGAGAGGGCACCCTCCTCAAGCACCGACTCCTCTGCGACGAGCCCGCCACCCTCGACGAGCTACTCGTCATCGCCGACAAATACGCCACCGCCGACTCCTCCATGAGGACCGAGCTCCGAGTGGACGCCTCGGGGAAGGTAGTCGCTCCGGCTCCCAAGCAGCCGGCTGGCGACTCAAACCGGCGCCCCTACCAGAACGACCACAAGCGCAAGGGCCCCATGCCGACTTCCTCCAGTCGGCAGGTGGCCACAATTGAAGACGAGCAGCCCGAAGAGCGGCCTGCGCCCAAGAAGAAGGGAGGCCGGCCGCCCTGGCAGCCGTCCTTCTCCTACGAACAAGCACTCGATGCCCCCTGCAAGTTCCACAGCGGCGCGAAGCCGTCCAACCATAGAACACGGAAATGCCACTGGCTCACCCGCATCACCAAGGGCGAAGGGATAGTGCCGCCTCCGCCTCCCGGCCCGCCGCCTCCAGCTCCCCAGCAGCCGGCGGCCCGGCCGGCAGTCGGCGCCATCCAAGACGAGTTCCCTGAAGCGCACGACGCCTACGTCGTCTTCACGAGTCAAGTCGACGACAAGCGCAGCCGACGCTGGCAACACCAAGAAGTAAACACAGCCGCCTCTAGCACCGCCGAGTTCATGCATTGGTCGGAAAAGCCCATCAGCTGGAGCCAGGCCGACCACCCAGAGGTGATGCCTTCGCCTGGCTCCTATGCTATGGTCTTGGACGTCACCCTTGCGACGGAGAGGCGAGCTGCCAGATTTTCCCGCGTCCTGTTAGACGGCGGAAGCAGTATCAACATACTGTACCGCGACACCATGGACAAGCTGAACATCAAAGCAAAGCAGCTCATGCCGAGCCGCACTGTCTTTCATGGTATCGTACCCGGCCTATCTTGCTCTCCAATCGGCAAGATCAAGATGGATGTTCTCTTCGGAGACAAAGATCACTTCCGCCGGGAAGCAATGTGGTTCGAGGTGGTGGACATGGAGAGCCCCTATCATGCGCTACTTGGCCGACCTGCTTTGGCCAAGTTCATGGCTGTGCCCCATTATGCCTATCTGAAGATGAAGATGCCGAGCTCAAAGGGGATCATCACGGTAGCCGGTGACTACAAGAAGTCCATCGAGTGTGCCATGGCCAGCAGCCGGCTGGCCGAGTCCCTCGTGGTGGCGGAAGAGAAGAAGATGCTGGAACGGGTTGTGGCCATGGCCGGCAAGCAGCCGACTTTGTCCCCCAACCCCAAGGACTGTGATGCGCAGGGCTCCTTCCAGCCTGCCAAGGAGACGAAGAAGATACCTCTAGACCCGGAGCACCCGGAGAGGTTCGCCGTGATTGGGGCGAACTTGGACAGTAAATAGGAAGGCGAGCTCGCCGACTTCCTCTGTGAGAATCGAGACATCTTTGCATGGTCCCCAAAGGACATGCCGGGTGTCCCGAAGGATTTCGCCGAGCACAAATTACATGTCCGAGCTGATGCGAAGCCGGTCAAGCAACCCCTCCGCCGACTATCAGAAGAGAAGCGAAGAATCGTGGGAGAAGAGATAGCCCGGCTCCTCGCAGCCGGCTTCATCATGGAAGTGTTCTTTCCAGAATGGCTTGCCAATCCCGTTCTGGTTTTGAAGAAGAATAACAAGTGGCGCATGTGTATAGACTACACAAGTCTGAACAAGGCATGCCCAAAGGATCCGTTTGCTTTGCCACGGATTGACCAAGTAATAGACTCTACAGCCGGATGCGAGCTGTTGTGTTTTTTGGATGCATACTCAGGGTATCATCAGATCAAGTTGGACCCAGCTGACCGCCTGAAGACTGCCTTCATCACACCCTTTGGAGCTTTCTGCTACCTGACAATGACATTCGGCTTGAGAAACGCCGGTGCCACTTTTCAGCGTTGCATGCAGAAATGTCTCTTGAAACAACTCGGCAGAAATGCCCACGTCTACGTAGACGACATTGTGGTGAAGACAGAGAAGCGCGGTACCTTGCTGGAAGACCTGAAGGAAACATTTGCCAACCTGCGCCGATTCCAGATCAAGCTCAACCCCGAGAAGTGCGTGTTCGGAGTGCCAGCCGGCCAGCTGCTCGGCTTCCTGGTCTCCGAACGCGGCATTGAGTGCAACCCTGTCAATATCAAGGCCATCGAGAGGATGGAGATACCCACCAAGCTGCGAGATGTGCAGAAGTTCACTGGCTGCTTAGCCTCCCTGAACCGTTTTATCAGCCGACTAGGAGAGAAGGCCCTCCCCCTGTACCGACTCATGAAGAAGTCCACTCACTTTGAGTGGAATGATCAAGCCGACCAAGCCTTCCATGAGTTGAAGAAAATGTTGACCACTCCGCCCGTCTTGGCTGCGCCGACTGAGAAGGAGCCCATGCTCCTCTACATCGCCGTGACAAGCCGAGTCGTCAGCACTGTTGTTGTGGTCCAGCGCCCGGAGGAAGGCCGAGCCGAGCTGGTCCAGAGGCCGGTCTACTATCTCAGCGAAGTACTATCTAGCTCGAAGCAAAACTACCCGCACTACCAGAAGATGTGCTATGGGGTGTACTTCGCTGCCAAGAAATTGAAGCCCTACTTCCAAGAGCACCCCATCACGGTCGTGTGCACTGCCCCGCTCGCCGAGATCATAGGCAGCCGGGATGCATCCGGCCGGGTGGCCAAATGGGCCATTGCCTTGGCGCCTTACACGATTTTCTATCAACCCCGCACCGCCATCAAGTCGCAAGCATTGGCCGACTTCCTCGTCGACTGGGCCGAGACCCAGTACTTACCGCCGGCTCCCGACTCTACCCATTGGCGGATGCACTTTGACGGGTCCAAGATGCGCACCGGCTTGGGAGCCGGCATCGTCCTCACCTCTCCCAAAGGCGACAAGCTCAAGTACACGCTGCAGATCCACTTCGCCGCCTCCAACAACGTGGCCGAGTACGAGGCGCTCGTACATGGGCTCCGGCTAGCCAAAGAGCTCGGCATACGCCGGATCCTGTGCTACGGCGACTCCGACTTAGTGGTCCAGCAATCATCTGGCGATTGGGGCGCCAAAGACACGAACATGGCGAGCTACCGCTTCCTCGTCCAGCAGATGAGCGGATACTTCGAAGGGTGCGAGTTCCTTCACGTGCCAAGGGCCGACAACGACCAAGCAGATGCCCTAGCACGGATCGGCTCCACCCGACAAGCCATACCGACTGGCGTCTCCCTCCAGCGCCTCCTCAAGCCGTCCATCAAGCCGTCTCCAGAGTCGGATTCCATCTTCGTACCGCCTGCGCCAGAAACAGCCGGATCCGGCTCAAGAAATCCCGCAGGCGGCACGGGGACTTCGACGACTGCCCCGGGAACCGACGTAGTCGCACCTGGCCCAGGGACCTCAGAGCCCGGCCCGGGGACTGCAGCAGTCGGCCCGGGGACTGCAACGACGCAAGAAGTGGTGGTCGACCCCAACGCAACACCCAACCCACCCACCCGAGTCATGGTGGCCACGATAACAGCAGAAGAAGTCACAGCTCCCTCATGGGCCCAGCCCATCCTCAAGTTCCTAGTCAGCAGAGAGCTGCCGACTGATGAGATCGCAGCAAGACTAGTGCAACGACGAGCCACAGCATACACAATAATCAACAGGGAGCTGGTGAAGCGCAGCGTTACTGGAGTCTTCCAGCGTTGCGTCGAGCCAGAAAAAGGAGTGGCAATCCTCAAAGACATCCACCAAGGCGAATGCGGCCACCACGCCGCCTCAAGATCCCTCGTGGCCAAGGCTTTCCGCCATGGGTTCTTCTGGCCGACTGCCTTGGAGGATGCTAAAGAAATAGTCAAGACCTGCAGAGGATGTCAAGTCTTCAGTTCCAAACAACACCTGCCGGCTTCTGCCCTCAAGACCATTCCCCTCACCTGGCCTTTCGCCGTCTGGGGACTGGACATGGTGGGCCCTTTCAAGACGGCCCGCGGTGGCATGACACACCTGCTCGTTGCGGTGGACAAGTTCACAAAGTGGATCGAAGCCAAGCCCATCAAGAAGCTGAACGGGCCGACTGCCGTGACATTCATCACCGACATCACTACTCGGTACGGCGTGCCGCACAGCATCATCACCGACAACGGCACGAACTTCGCCAAAGGCGCACTGGCACGTTTCTGCGCGACACAGGGCATCCGACTGGACTTAGCGTCCGTTGCCCACCCGCAGTCAAACGGCCAGGTCGAGCGAGCAAATGGACTTATCCTCTCCGGCATCAAGCCCCGACTGGTTGTACCACTGGAGCGATCGGCCGACTGCTGGCTCGAAGAGCTGCCGGCTGTCCTCTGGAGTCTGCGCACTACACCCAACAAGTCAACCGGCTTCACTCCATTCTTCCTCGTGTATGGTGCCGAGGCTGTCATCCCAACAGACATCGAGTTCGACTCGCCTCGGATCACCATGTACACGGAGGAGGAAGCCAAAGAAGCAAGAGAAGACGGCGTCGACCTACTGGAAGAAGGCCGGCTGTTAGCCCTCAGCCGGTCCGCCATCTACCAGCAAGGCCTGCGCCGCTACTACAACCGCAAGGTCAAGCCAAGATCCTTCCAAGAGGGCGACCTTGTGCTCCGGCTGATCCAGCGAACAGCTGGCCAGCACAAGCTCTCGGCCCCTTGGGAAGGCCCCTTCGTCGTCAGCAAGGCACTCGGCAACGACTCCTACTACTTGATCGACGCGCAAAAGCCAAGAGCACGCAAGAGAGACGACTCCGGCAAGGAGTCGGAGCGACCATGGAACGCAAACCTCCTAAGACGATTTTACAGCTGAAAAGCAGTAGGTATCACGTTACCCCTTTTTGTATTAAGTTACAAACCAACAGGCCCCCCGAACAGCACTCGGGGACTGCCTTTTATTTATCTATGGATGACGAGTGTCATATCCATGAATGTCTTATTACATTTTGAATTCTTGTCCGGCACCGGGTCCGACTAGTCGGCTCGGGGACTGGCCGCCTTAAGCTATATTACAAGTTCTTCCCGAAGTCAGCAAAGTAGTGCGCCGGCTCCCCAGTCCTCTCTTGTTGAAAGTCGCAGCTCAAAGAACTGACTGTCCGACTAGCAAGAGAGAAGACAGAAAGGACGCCCACACGAAAACGGCTAAGGAACAACTAACCTATATAGCAAAAAGACGGCCCCCATATACGCCTGCCGACTGTCACAACAGCCGGCTGGCCGGCTTCCTAAAAACTTAGCTTAAGTCCGACCGAGCTAAAAGTACTTCCCCCTCCCCAATCGGCCAGGCACTCCCCGGCTACAGATTGCAGAGCAACTGTTTGACTAGGGAGGCGGCAACCAAGGGAGGGTGGCAAAGGAAAAAAGCAAAAGGAGAAAAAGCGAAAGTACAAGGAAAAGCCGATTGCATAACTTATATACATAAAGCCGCCTAAAGGCTGGCAACAGAATCACGTTTGAGTACACCCAGTGGGTGGAATTGCGCAGACTTAGTCGAACATTGTTCAAAAGTAACAAGACAGGAAACAAAAGAAAGAAGACAAAGGCGCGAAGGCCGAGTTGGTCGGTGAAGGCAGCTCGCCGGCTGAAGGAGTGGCCGCCTAGCTGGTCCCGGCTTGACCGCCTCCCGCAACAGGAGACGCACTCGCACGCAGCGTAGTGCTGGAGGCACGGTCAGGCTGGCCGGCTGCTCCACCAGCCGGCTCGACGTCTTCACCCTCCTCCTCCTCCTCTTCGCCCTCGTCGCTGGAGTCGATCTCCTCCGCCGAGTCCTCGCTGTGCGCCGGGTCCAGCCCGAACCAATCTTCTGGCTGGGCGACCCCATTGTCGTCCACCTCGGGGGCGAAGACGTTGGTGTCGGTGTAGTCGGCGATCGCCGAAGCTCGCCGAATGATGGCCGGCCGCGCCGGCTCGAGCTCCGTGTCGGCTTGCTCCCGCCAGGTCGCCAGCTGGTCCAGATTCAGGCCTGGGTACCAGGCCTTGACGAACTCCAGCGCCCGCCCGGCGCCGGAGTGAGCCGCTCACGCCTTCCAAGCCTCGAAGCGCCCGACGGCCACCTCCAGCCAGTCGGCGGTCCGACTGGGAGTGCGCGGGATCACTTGGCCGGGCCAGAGGGCGGCCAGGACCTGCGACCCGGCACGCTGAAGCCGGCGGAGCAGCCTGTGAGCCGGCTGGATACGAGCCTGGATCGCCAGGAGCTGCTCCTCCAGCGAGCGGCCGGCAGTCGGCGAAATCTCGAAGCCGGCTTGCCTCTTCGTCTGGCGACGAGCTTCGATGGCCTGGTTGGCGGCAGTGGAATAGCCGGGGAAGTACTCTGCGCAGAAAAGAAAAGAAGAACCCCAAGTCAGAGAAACAAGTCAAAATGACAGATGGCAAGAAAGGACGAAGGGGTAGACGACTTACCGTCAACCAGATCCTCAATCTGGCCATAGCCGGAGACCAGAGTCTGCCTGGCGTCGTCCCAGGCGACCGCCTCCCTCTCGAACTCGGCCTGGAGGGCGGCTTCACGGTCCCGCGCGGCCTTCAGCGCCGCCTTATGGCTTTCCTCCTGGTCGGCCAGCTTCTTGACCAGGCGGTCGTGCTCCTGCACCAAGGCAGCGAGCTCCGCGTCCTTGGCACGAAGAGCAGTCTGGGACTCCCCCAGCTGTGCCCTCAGACTGGCGTTGGCCGCTGCAGAGATAGAAGAACAAGAAGAACAATGAGAAATCATCAAGGAAGATCCGAGCCGACTGCTCAGCAGTCGGCCCGAATCTCGGGGACTACACCCAGTGGGTGCGCTGACGCGCCCCCACATGAGATAGAGATCAAGTCACATACCTCGGATTTCAGCGAGATCGGCGGTCTTCTGCGTCAGCTCCCGAGCCTGGGAGTTGAAGGCGGCCGCTCGGAGGTTGTGGTAGTCCTGCAAGATGGACAGAAGACCAAAGTAAGAACAAAAGCAGCAAAAACAAAATCTCCAAGAAGTTCCAAGCCGCCTGCTCAGTAGCCGACTCGGAACTCGGGGACTACACCCAGTGGGTGCGCTGACGCGCCCCCACGAGAAAAGTCAAGGGCAAAATTGAGAATACTAACCCGGATGGCAACCCGCGTGGCGAGGAATTCATCGGTGAACTGCCTCAGCGTCGCGGCTTGGTTCTGGAGCCGGGTCCGGACGTCTTGTGCAGCGATGTTCACCACGGCTGTCCCTCCGCCTGGCGTCCACCCGGAGGTAGCGCTGGCCGCCTCCGCGTCTCGGGCCGACGAGCTGGAGCCCACGGCCGGCCGTGGCTCCGACGCCGCCTTATGCGGCTCCGACACAGCCTTCCCTGCGCGCCGGCTTGGCGGAACCCGGACTGCCACCTCAGCTCCTGCGGCCGGCTCGCCTTCCGCCGACCGTGCGAGCGCAGACTCGGTCTGACCGCCTTGGGCCGCCCTAGTCGGAGGAGTCGGCTCAGGCGCCTCCCTCACGAAGATGACGTCGTCGCCGCTCCCGCCCAGACCCGGCTGGGAACCACTG
>NC_057808.1:536876016-536881358 GCF_018294505.1 Triticum aestivum | reverse complement strand
CCCCTGCCGCCGCTTCGTCCTCGGCCTGGGCCTTGGCTGTAGCCTCGGCGAGCGCCTTCGCCGCCTCCTCGTCCCGAGCCGCCTGGGCGGCGGCTGCCTTCCGTGCCTCTGCCTCCCGCGCTTCCTACTCCTCCCGCACCTCCCGCGCGTTCCTTTCCGTCGCCTCCAGGAGGGCGGCGCGGGGATCTACGCGGCGGGTGGTGCTCCCAGAGCCCCCTGGCGACTCGACAACGGAGCCGGCAGCCTCGAGCGACAGTGGAGCTCTGATTAAAGAAAAGAAGACAAAGGTTCAGAAGACCACCCAAGAAAAGAAAGAAGGAGAATACACAGAAAGAAAGAAAGCTTACGCTGACACAGCCTGCGGCTGCTTCACCACTTTGCGGAAGCGAGCCGCCTTCGCGGCCGCTTCTTCCCGCCTGGTGGCCACCGCCCCACCCCTCGGCTTCTTCGTTCGGCTACCGAACATGCCCTGGGCGGCGCGACGTTTCTGGCCTCTACCCTAAGCAGGCTGCGCGCCGGAGGAGCCCGCGCTGTGTCCGGAGGCTGGCTGGCGGGGCGGGACGACTTCGGCTTCGTCCTCGTCCGACCAATCATCGAAGGTCGCGGAGAACCCAGCGCCGCCTGCTTCGCCGCCGGCTTGGCCACCAGCCGGCTCGGCGGCTTCCTCCATATGGACCGTCCCCAGATCGGGGTCCTCCTGGTCGTGCTCGGTCCGGTCGGGGACGAAGCGGCGCTCCACGTCCGCCCCGCTGGCCGGCCGAAGCAGAGGATTCTGTCGAAAGAGCGAGCCGACTGAGTTAGAGTCGGCCCGGAGGAACTCGGCGACAAAGAGAAAAAGAGAAGGGGAGCGTACCGTAGGCGGAGGATTGGCGCGGCTGTATGGCTCCTTGCCGAATTGCCAGTCGTCGGTAAGCTGGCAGTTGGCGAGGTAGTTCACCATGTCGGCAGCGTCGGCCTGCGGCATCTCCTTGGTACACATCTGGCTCGGATCGAGCTGGCCGCTCATCTGACAGATCAGATGAGGCCGGCTCTGGAGCGGGAGGACTCGGCGTGTGACGAACGCGGCCAGGAGGTCGGGCCCCGTCAGGCCCTCCGTCTGGACCATCACCTGCAGGCGGGCGGTGGCGGCGTTCCGTCCCTGCGACAGCGTCACCGCCCGGAAGGACCACTGGGGCAGCCTCCCCGCCGGCGGGCCGGCTACGTAAGCCGGCAGGTTGACGTAGTCGCCCCGTGGAGCGATGTTCCACACGTAGAAGTATGATTTCTGCCACTTCTTCACCGATTGGATCAGCGTGATGACGGGGAAGGGGTTGTCGGCGCCCGATCTCCGCGACGCGATGAAGGCGCCAGTGTGGGCCGGCACGCCCTGGCTGCGCGTACCCAGCTTCGACTGGAAGAACTCCCCCCAGAGCTCAAGGGTGGGGAGGACGCCGAGATAGCCCTCGCACAGGGTGACGAAGGCCGACAACAGCACCACCGCGTTGGGGGTGAGGTGGTGCGGCTGGAGCTGATAGAAGTCCAGCCAGGTGCGGAAGAAGGCGCTCACTGGCAAGCCGAAGCCGCGCAGGAAGTGCGAGCGGAAGACCACCCGCTCGCCATCCCGCGGCGCCGGCCTGATTTCTTTCTCCGGCGCGAGGCGGACCTCCACTTTGTCCGCACTGGGCAGACACCGTGTGTCGCGGAGGAAGTCGATGTGGTCGTTGTGGACGATGGAGCCATCCCAATCCCCGCCACGCTGCTCTACGTGGGGAGGCATGGCGGAAGCTAGCACGGCGGCGGAGGAGCGTGCGGAGGAAGAGTGCGGCGGCGAGGCGCTGTTGCGAGAACGAGCAAGGCAAGAAGACGGCGGAAGTAGGAGGAGCGTGCGAGGGCCTGCCGCCCTCCACCTCCCCCTACTTATAGCCTCGCGCGGCCGAAGAGGCCGGACGTGGGGGCGAGATGTGGGATTAACTGCGCCCACTCCCCCCACGTCTCACGTTTATTACGCATAAGTGCGAGCCGAAACTGCCGCACGGAACGTGCGGGCGGTTCCGGGATACAAGAGATCCGCGCCTGGGCTGGGGCGCGGACGTGGCGGGCCCCCTCTCTGCGGCAACGTCCCGTCTCACGCGTGGGCTGGCAGGCTTTCCGGCTACGTGGCGCGCCGTCGGCCCGCAACCCGGCGCACATACCAGCGGGTTCCCGCCCTCCGACTCCAGAAGATTTCGGCTCAGGCGACGTGCCTGACCAAGGCCGGCTCCCAACTGCCGGCTTGTCACGATGGGAAGCTGTTCGAGCTTCTCGAACCCTACTCCCCCTCGAAGCCCGATCAGCTTCGGGGACTACTGTCGGAGTAAGTGGCCACGGGTAGCCAAATCGGCTACCCCTGGCTCTTTAGAAAATTTATCAGGCCTTTGGGCCTTCAAGCACTCCAAGCATTTGGGCCGCCTTCCCCGGCCGGCTACCACTAAAGCCGACTCCCGGAAGGCGACCCAGCCTCACCGACTCCAAGAAGCCGGCCAAGAAGAACGCCGACTCCTAGAAGCCGGCCGAGACTACAACCGCCCCTACATAACGACGACCTGACGGGGCATGGCCACAATGCGGCCCACGACCCCCGAAGCCCGAGGCGGGCATGGCTACAGGAGGCCGTACGGGAGGGATGTCTCCCGTGCGGCCCAGCACTGTAGCCACGCCAGCTACGACGTCATCCACGACCCCCTCCTGTACGGCCCAAGGACTGCGGGCCCCTTCAGCCAGAGAGAGGCGTGAAGGCGGCCCGGCTTTCCCTAGTCGGCCAGGAGCATGGCCGGCCTCCGGAAGCCGGCTACTCCCTTCCTCGAAGCAGGAGCCCCATTAAGGAGACAAGACGAGGTGAGGCTACAGTGATAGCCCCCGAGGCGGCCCACTGTAGCCATGCTCACCTCGACAAAGCCCTCATCATCAGAGGCGCGGCTACAGTAAGCAGCCGCCGACAGAGCCCTAGGCGGTGGGGCCGGCTTGTCGACCAAGTAACCGGCAGCCGGCGGGACCCAGCAGCCGGCGGAGAAGCCGGCGAGCATAGACACTGACGGCTGGGACCAGATCCCAGCCGGATTACCATTGTATCCCCGGGGGGTAGGCCTATATAAACCCCCCGGAGCACCCATGCAAAGGGTTGGCACCCAAGCATAGTTGGCCACTGAGCATAGTTCGCTTCTGGTTCGCACCCAAGCATAGTTGGCCACTGAGCATAGTTCGCTTCTGGTTGGCCCCTCTGCATGGTTGGCATCCAAGATAGCACACGCACTCACACCATAGATAGAGAGAAGTAAGAGCTAGTCTTGTTCTTCTTCTCCCTTGATCCCAACAGCTCTAGGAGCGCTTGTAGCTACTCTTTGTCGAGCTAGTGATTATGCGGAGACCCCGCAGAGCAGGACTAGGGGTGTTATCTCCTCGGAGAGCCCCGAACCTGGGTAAGATTCGCCGGCGTGCATGTCTTCGCCTCATCCCGTTTCCAGGCACCGGCGACGTTCTATTGGCTCCCACAATGATAAGCCATCCTTTGGCATATGTCGCACCAACCACCCGACAGTGAGTACAAAGGTACTCAGCAAGACTTACATCAGATCCTATCATACATGCATTAGTATCAACAAGGCAATGTGGGGTTTAGTTGCAGCAAGCCAGCTTTGACTTGGTGGCTATCCTGAACTACGACTTCTGGTAACTCTTTTGAGGTGGCTCACATGAGTCCACTAATCACCACATCAATACGCTACTATGGATTCATTCCCGTCTCCCTACGAGAAGGCCATCCATCGCACTCACACTTGTCTTGAGCATTTTAGGGTATCCACTTCAAGTTGTCTATGTACCACGTAAGCATCCAAGAAGTCCAGAACCGCGGACCCGGCTATTCGAATAGATCATATTAACCCTGCAGGGGTGTACTTCTTCACACACGCTCTCGCCACTTACCGCCATGTACACATCATGTATCTCAACAACCTTCAAGCGGAAGCATGGCGAGGGAGTCGGCCACGACCTAACTAACCACACAAGACTCTAGTTCAGGTTTATCGCCTATTCAGGTTCCATCCGCAAGGAGATCCGGCCGGGGTTTCACTCACGGCCCCAAACGATGTGTGCAGGGTTCCCAAGTCCACCTCGCCGGACCGATCGACGCTTGGTACACCGTGCCACTTGTGCCTAGTCTGTCCCAAGCCCACCTGGCCAGGTCCCACTTGGTAGACTACTAACACTACCTACAAACACCAGAAACTAATTGCAACTCCTGGACAGAGATCAAGTTGGTTAATAAGTCGAGAGGGGCACTTAAGCATTCCAATGTGTGGTAGTAGCTAGTCATTGGACAACATACACAGAACTCAGTGCTTAAGGACGATTCCAGTGAGACAACTCACCATGTACTCCTACATGGCCTATTACCGCTACCTTTACCAAATCGTGTTCGCACACTTAACTCTCAGCAACAGAACATATCGTAACACTCCAGTTCATTCCCAATGAATCAGACCTGACACAACTCTAAGCAATAGCAGGCATGGCATGGTAGGAACACAACATGGCTCAATCAACTCCTACACATGCTAGTGGGTTTCAACTATTTACTGTGGCAATGACAGGTCATGCAGAGCAATGGGTTCAACTACCGCAGCATAAAGTAGCAGTTGAATCGCTGTTGTCCTAATGCAATAAAAGAGAGCAGGAGCGAGAGAGTGGGATTGTATCGGAATGAACAAGGAGGGTTTGCTTGCCTGGTAGATCAACAGGGGGCACTGCTTCTCAGACAGGTACTCTGGAACACTCTCCGAAGCAGAACCTATCGAGAAGGAACGGTGTCGACAATCAAGCACAAGCATATGCAACAATATGATGCATTAATATGGCATGAATATGTGATGTGTTTTGAGCTAATGCATTTAGCATTCAACTTGGAAGAGGTCCATTTGAACCAAAGGTTCAAATGCAACTCTAATTTAAGTCCCTTTAAATGCCATAAGTGTGTTTTCATATATACAACATGCATAGGTTGGTTTGTCATGCATGAAAATGGTACAGATGGATAGATTGAATTTTCTGATAATTTTTCATATATAAATTATTTCAATCTGAGCTACGGTTGAATTTCTGTGATTTTTTTTGAAGTTTTGAACATTTCCTGGAATTTCCTGACTAAATAAAATCCAGGAAATGAATAACTGCGTCAGCGAGTCAACGTGGCTGTCCAGGTCAAATCTGACGTGTGGGGTCCACACGTCCGTGTCATAGTTAGTTAACAGAGTTAATTAGTTGTTAAACTAATCCTAAACTAAAAATTAGCAGGGCCGGGCCCCACATGTCACTGACCCACACGGGTC
>NC_057808.1:536875042-536875770 GCF_018294505.1 Triticum aestivum | reverse complement strand
AGACCCGGTCAATCCCGCCGGTGTTTAGCCACCGGCGAGGCCGAACGCGGCGGAGGGGCTCAGGATCGTCGCTCCGGCGACCATTTGGGCGGCGGAGACCACGGGCGAGGAGTTGAGCCTCGTCCGCGTCATTTGGAGCAAGCGGGAGGCTGCGGGGGTGGCCGGACCTCGCCGGAGCGGAGCTCGGGGCGGCGGCCGGGGTTCGGTGGCGTGCGGGCGCAGCGCTGCGGTGCACGGCAGGGCTGCGGAGGGCCTCTACGGCCTCCTGGCGTCACCAGGAGCACGGTGACACGCGCGGGAGCGGCTGGCTCGGGCTCTGGCCACCGTGGCGCCATGATCGGTGGCAAGGAGCTACGGCCATGGCGGGGGAACGGAGCTGGAGCGTGCAAAAACGAGGGTGAGAAGAGGTGTTCAGTAGAGGAGCTCACGGCAAGGCCGTCGGTGATCTCAGCGCGCTTGGGGACGGCTTGGAGGCGACGGGATGCCGGTGGCGATCTCCGGCGGCCGATGATGAAAACGACGGCGGTGACGGCTCCACGGGGCATCCGGCGACGGGTGGCTTGACGGAGAGGACGAGGACGACGGCGCGGAGCTGTTGGACTTGTCGGAGAGGCGAGGCCGCGGCGGTGGGCGCGACAACGGCGTGCAGCGGCGACAGTGGTGCTCGGGCGTCGCGCGAGAGAGCGATGGAGAGGAGGGGAATGGGCACGGGAGAGTGAGAGGGGTAC
>NC_057808.1:536864132-536874650 GCF_018294505.1 Triticum aestivum | reverse complement strand
GTCCTCCTGGTGCGATGGAGACGACGACTGGCACTGGCCAGTCGGCTGGGCCGGCCTGTTGGGCCACTGGGCTGCCAGGCTGCAGGTAAGCACAGGTAAGCGTTTTCCAGTTTTGTTTTCTTTTCTATTTTTTGACATTTGTTTCTGCTTAAAAATAATACTAAACTAATTTATTTTCTTATGCCAATTTTTGTAGGAGCTAATGGTATTATTCCAGAGCTCCTCAACAACTAGCATAATTTTTGGACATATATTATATATATAACATATATATATCCAATGCAAATAATTATGCATTAATTCCAATTGGCCAAAATAAACATTTATGAGCTCCTAAAAATATTTGTTAGAATTTTACCTCTGACCAATATTTTCAGAGAGCAACATGAACATTTTCTTGGACCTTTTTGGAGCAATTTTTATCTGGGTTATTTCCAGAAATAATTTCTGAGGGTTTCACAAATCCCCATTTCAAATTTAAATGAAATTTAAACATGATGCACACATGAAGGCTAGCCTAGGTCATACCAGAACTAGGGATGTGACAGTTGCCTAGTGTCAAAGTATTGAAGAAATCCATGGCTTCATCATTAGCCGGAAGTAACCGGGGCGTGATGGTACGAAGTTCTCCAAAGTTATTTTGGAAAGGAGTCTCGGATAGGATAATCCGCCTTTTGGTACGAATTTCAGCAAAGGCCTTCCAAATAGCGATATTCGGAAGGCTGTTGCTGAACTTTGTACCAAAAAGCTAATTATCCTATCTGGGACTCCATTCCAAAATAACTTTGGAGAGCTTTGTACCATCATGCGCTTGTTACTTTCGCCTAATGATGAAGACATGGTTTTGTTGAATCCTTTGACACTATACAAACGTGACATGATGGGGTCGAGGGTCGGGAACTAGGGTAGAGGGTCGTGGATCGCCGAGCGATCGAGGGTCGTCGAGGGCTCGAGAGGTCGTCCAGGGATCGAGGGTCGCCGAGCGGTCGAGGGCCATTTTGTTAAATCCCTTGTCGGTCCGGACGTCGGACAAACGTGAGAGAGGCGGTCCGGCCCAAACCCTAGAAGCGCTGCCGAGGCCACCCAAATTTACTAAGTTAAAAGAGCGTTGTCGTCGAGGCCACCCCGAACCCTAGAAGTGTTGGCGAGGCCACCCCAAACCCTAGAGAAGCGTCGAGGCCACTAATATGATTCCTTGTTGTGATTAGCTAGCTAGGTCTACATTTGCCACTAATATATCCATCTGTCATGTTTTGTATAATAATTGCTATGTTGTAATATTTGCAAAAACTATGGAGCACGACCGAGACGAGGAAGCAGAACAGGTGTTGGGGGACATAATCACAGCCGGAGGTGATGTCTTGTCGTATCTCAACGACACCGATGGTCTGGAAGGAGAGGGTGAAGCAGACTACGGTGATCGAGCAATGGAGGAGGAAGGACATGATTATGATGGCTCCGGTGACCGAATGCCGGTGGAAGAAGGACACCGTGATGACGGCTCCGGTGACCGAATAGAGTCCGGCCAGGTATATATATATATTAATTAAGCCTGTGCTGACTATAGCTAATTGATGCATTAGTTGTTTTGGTATGTACACATATTAACTCTCTTCTTTCTTCTTTTTTCTAGCCCTCCGGATTGAGCACAACTTCGGTAAAGAGACGAGGCCCGAAGAAAAAGTTGCGCTCGGAAGAAAGGTTCACGATCACAGCTACCGCACGCGATGGCCAATCGATTGAACCCATCCGGACCAATGAAGCATTTTCTGCTCAGTGCGGGGTTCTTGTTAGGGACATGATCCCGATAACCATCCAC
Organism: Triticum aestivum; assembly: GCF_018294505.1. Lineage (NCBI taxonomy): Eukaryota > Viridiplantae > Streptophyta > Magnoliopsida > Poales > Poaceae > Triticum > Triticum aestivum. The sequence continues at coordinate 536,872,831 of NC_057808.1, read as the reverse complement.
CAATGGTATAAGCCTAAGAACAAAGCCCCTGAGGTGTCTTATGTCAATGATAGGCAGAAAGATGATCTTTGGACCGCGCTGAAGGCAAATTTTGTCCTACCGCCAGAGGAGGATCTGGAGAAGCTAGCTATTATAGAGCCATTGGTCAAGTCTCATGCTCTTAAGAAGATGGTAGATCTATTCAGGAGGTGGAAGAATGAGCTGAAAAAAAAGTTTGTCGACAAAGAAAAGACACCAGAATTCACCGGCCGGTTTGAGAAGATAAGAGATCACTCGGACGCATTTGTGGCCCACAAGACATCGGATAAGAGTAAGAAGATGTTAGCGACAAACAAGATAAATGCTACGGAGAAGGAGAATCACCATCGCACGGGGTCAGGTGGCTACCTCAAAGCCCGGCCATTGTGGGAGAAGGCTGAGAATGACCTGCTTGATAAAGGGGTCGAACAAGAGACATTGAACTGGCCAGACCGTTCAAGGACTTGGTTCTTCGAGGTTGGCGGAACCTTGGACCCTGAAACAGGGAAGTGTGTTTGGACGAACGAGCAACTGCGAATACCCGTCATGAAGCTTCAGGACTATATCGCTGCAGCACAGGAAGGGACGTTCGTTTCCGACAGAGAGAACGACGAGCTCAGAATGGCCCTCGGGAATCTTGAGCACCCTGGACGGACATGAGGCACGCTAGGCTCCGTTCCGTGGAGGGCTGGGTTTCCAGACGCAGGTGGTTACAAAGGCCGGGAGAGGAGGAGGAATGTGGAGCAGGCCCAACTGCAGGCGCTGCACGCAAGGGTACAAGCGCTAGAGGAACGAGAAGCAGTTCACAGCAAGCGACCTGCTGAAGCTACCTCCGAAGCTACCCCGCCATCTCAGCGGAGAAGCAGCGTGGCTTCCACTGAGCTGCTTCAGGAGCTTGTCTTCACGGCTCCTGCTAGCTACCCCGTGGATGCTATCACGGAGTCTCAACATTGCCACCTTACGACGCAATGGCAGAACTTCAAAGTCAAGGCGGCTGTCGGCTCTGTTGCACCTCCTGAACCCAGCGCAACTTTTCACTGCCGGCCGATTCCAGAAGGATATGCTAGGGTGATGGTGGATGAAAAAACAGAGGGATTTGAGGAGCTCGAGCTTGACCACCCTACAGGTGAAGGGGAGACTCAGCAGGGTTCTGCCCTGAAGACTCCATGCCTATGGCGGAAGGAGTTCATCAACGTTCCTAACTGGACGCCTCTGCCTCCTCCTCCGGTGAGTGATCAGGGCACTCCGCCTCCTTCTCCGGTGCGTGGCGGCACTCCGCCTCCTTCTCAGCCTGCGCCGGCGCGTCCGAGCAGCCCGCCTCCTCCTCCGCCTCGTCAGGAAGGGCGAAAGAGAGCTGCCGCCGCTCCGGCTGCTTCGGCGCGTCATAGTCCTTCTCCTCCGCCTCATAAGCAAGAAAGAAGACAGCCGCAGCCGCTCCGTCTGCTCCGGCATCTAGCAGTACAGCCAAAGCCGGGAGGTAATACATATGCGGTCCATCTCTCAAGCCTGTAGAGAATTTACCATACGAGAGGACCGTGGAGGAAAATGTGGAGATCTGTCAAGCCTATGTGAAGAACTTCTTTGAAACGCAAAGAGCTAAGAAACATCCACCTCCGGAGGAGAAGATAGATGTGGTGAAAGCAAAGCGCACTATCGATGCCCTGAAGAAACCACCACTGTCTCCGCCGAAAAACAACAATGAGCGCATTATTGAAAGGTCATATATCGAAGCGGAGCGGTCGGGAAGTACTATCAGTGATCGAACGTTAGCAGAACGATGAGCTGGGAAAAAAATTGCCCAGCTCGGCGAACAAGCGAACCAATCATGCCCCCCGCTCAAGGTGTCTAGCGATGTCTTCACAAATCATCCGGAGATTTTTCCAGGTACCAATCTTGGAGATTACCTGCCCGACGATGCACATTATGATACAATGGAGGTGGACGAACATAAATACCATTACGGGAAGCCTCTCATCAAAGATGGAACTCCTCTAACAACGATGATGCGAAGATTCCATGATTGGTACATGAAAACCTGTAGAGAGTCTGGGGGGAAGGATACTTTGACGCTGAGAGTTAAAGAGGAGCACGACCTTGTTGGAATTGAACTGTTGACTGTTCCATTTGAGGAGTTCTTCCAATTTTTCAATCAAAAAGCCCTCGATAAATTAACGATCACTTGCTACTGTCTGTAAGTACTACTTCTGTAATTAAGTCTCTATATATAGCTCAGCTCTTTCATTGCATGTATATATAATTATCCTCACTACATTATGCAGATTGAAGATCGTCAAACGCAGAAAAGCAGAAATCTATGATATTGGGTTCATTAACACAAATCTCATAGATGAATTTACGGTTAAATTTCATGCCAAAGACACGGAGGCCAACTTGCTCAAATCGTTGCTAATAAATCAAAACAAAGATAAAATATTCTTTCCTTACAACTTCAAGTGAGTGTTATTGTCTTGTGCATATTCGGTTTCCCTTATTACTCGAGGTTGTAGTAATGTAATTGATGAGTTATGCATGCGTGCGCAGGTTCCACTATATTCTCCTAGAGATTAAGCTTGAGCAGGGACTAGTAACCGTCTTAGACTCGAGACGAAAAGATCCCGAGGACTATGCGGACATGACTAAAATGCTCAAGAAGTGAGTTCAATCGATCATTATCGCACCATATCGGCAACTTTGTTCATTTCCTGATACCAAGTAATTGTTTTCTTTGTCTCGCAGGGTTTGGAAAGTATTCACCGCACAAGCTCCGGGACTGCCCGGGGAGCTGCGATTTAAATACCCGAAAGTAAGTACTACTAGCTGCCGGGGGAGCCGCCATTTATAATGCTCCATTATCAGTTTGATTGACCTCTATTTCTCGTAAAGTGCTTGTGGCAGGAACCCGGGAATGATTGCTGTGGATACTACGTGTGAGAGTTCATCTACAAAGCGACTTGCAAAAATAAGCGGGGCTACTCTAAAAGACAATTTGAAGTGTGTAAGAAATAATATTCACAATTTCATTTTATTACACCATCATTTCTGTTGAGTTTCATTCATATATATGTATTAACCCCCTTCTTCAAATTAGACGTGGCAGATGCGGGATGAACTCCTACCACAAGATCGCATGAAAGCATTTCAAGAGGAATTGGCAGGATTCTTTCTTGATCACGTCATCAATAAAGCCGGAGAATACCATGAAGTTGAGTACAGATATTAGGGGATTTTAAGAGATCTTATATTGTAGATATGTAGCCAATAGTAGCGTCGGATAGATAAACGAAAACTTGTTGTTCGACCAATCTCTCGGAGAAGGAGAGGTCGATATCACTTCTCTCTGTATGCATATGTTCATGACGATCTTCTGTACTTAATGGTTTCCTTCATTTGCTTACTAGCTAGCGTGTCGACTCCTCTCTATACGTATAGTACGTAGTGTCGACCAAGCACGGAGATAAGAGAGGACACTTCTCTCTATTAGCTAGCTAAGACAATATATGAAACACCTAAATTAACCCTACAAAACCCCCACCCCCCCCCCTTCAGAAAAAAACCAAAAACCCTAGCCCCTGAACTGCTGACGCGTGGTAGCTTATTGGTCCCGGTTGGTGCTACCAACCAGGACAAAAGGCCGCCCTGCCAGGGCAAGCCGCAGTGGCCACGTGGAGCCCCATCTGTCCCGGTTCGTATAAGAACCGAGACTAAAGGTATTGGGCATTAGTACCGACCCTTTAGTCCCGGTGCCCGAACCGGGACAAATGGGCCTTATGAACCGGGACAAATGGCCCTTTTTCTACTAGTGTCTCCCCGGCAGCCAGCCGACTACCTCTCTCGGCATGACCGCTCCTCTCACCACTGCACCTCTCCTCGGCGGCCCGATCCCTCCGAACTCCGGCGGCCAATCATCTTCCACCCTCGTCCTTCCCGCTTCCATCTCTTTCAGTGACACCATCACCGACATTACACCGTTCATCCCCATCGTTCTCGACCTCAACAGCCACAATTATTACGATTGGCGTCATGTCTTTGAGATTCATCTCGGGCGTTGCTCTCTCCTCCCCCATATCTCTGACGACACACTACCCGCTCCTCGCGATCCTAGATGGGTCAAAGATGACCTCGCCATCATCCAGTGGTTGTACACTCCCATCTCGACGGTGCTCTTCAACCTCGTCGTCACGGATGGCGCCTCTGTGCGCGATATCTGGCTCGAGCTCCGCCAGCTTTTCCAGGATAACCGCGATGCCTGCGTGTCCGCGCTCAACACAGAGCTCCGTGCGATCACGCAGGGCGATCGCCCCATTGGCATGTTCTGTCAGCGGATCAAGGCGATTGGCGACGAGCTCCACGAGGTCGGGGAGGTGGTTGCTCATCGCTCGCTTCTGCGTGCTCTGATGGGCGGTCTGGACGATCGTTTTGCACAGTAGGCGACCCTGATCCCCCTCCTCCGTCCTCTGCTGACGCTCGCTGAGGCCCGCTCCATGCTCCAGATGGAGGAGAAGAACCAGGCACGTAAGGCCAGCGCGCCGCGTCTCTTCCACGCCACGCCGCGCCCCGCGGTGACATCTCCTTCGACCCCGTCGCAGTCCTCGGGGGCGTCTTCATCGCAGCCGCCGCCGGGATGGCGCTCGAGTCTAAACTACAATGCCAAGAACCCCATCTACCGTCCTCCCCAGCAGCGCGCACCGGGTTCATCCTCAGGCTCTTCCCCGGCGCCCCCGACTCCGCCAACACATGCCGCTGCGCCTGCCGCCGCTTCCAACCCCACTCCAGCACCGTGGCGGCCTGCGCATGATCCCTAGACCGGGCTCGTCCGGGCATGGCCCATGCCGTGGTCTGCGCCTTCTCCGTTCGGTGCTCATCCGGCTTAGAGCGGCGGTTGGGCCCCGGGCATGCGTCCTCAGCTCGGCGCCCCGGGCCTCCTCGGAGCGTGATACGTCTCCAACGTATCTATAATCTTTGATTGTTCCATGCTATTATATTATCTGTTTTGGATGTTTAATGGGCTTTAATATACCTTTTTATATTATTTTTGGGACAAAGCTATTAACGGAAGGCCCAGTGCAAATTGCTGCTTTTTTTTGCCTATTTTAGTGTTTCGCAGAAAATGAATATCAAACGGAACAAAACCTTCGCGAGGATCTTTTTTTGGAATAGATGCAATCCAGGAGACTTGGAGTGGAAGTCAAGGAAGCAACGAGGTGGCCATGAGGCAGGAGGGCGCGCACAGGGGGGTAGGCGCGCCCCCCACCCTCGTGGGCCCCTCGTAGCTCCACCGACCTACTTCTTTCGCCTATATATACTCTTATACCCTGAAAACATCCAGGGGAGCCACGAAACCACTTTTCCACTGCTGCAACCTTCTGTACCCGTGAGATCCCATTTTGGGGCCTTTTCCGGCGATCTGCCGGAGGGGGATTCGATCAGGGAGGGCTTCTACATAACCACCATAGCCTCTCCGATGATGTGTGAGTAGTTTACCACAGACCTTCGGGTCCATAATTATTAGCTAGATGGCTTCTTCTCTCTCTTTGGATCTCAATACAAAGTTCTCCTCGATGTTCTTGGAGATCTATTCGATGTAATTCTTGTTGCGGTGTGTTTGTTGAGATCCGATGAATTGTGGGTTTATGATCAAGATTATCTATGAATAATATTTGGTTCTTCTCTGAATTCTTATATGCATGATTTAATATCTTTGCAACTCTCTTCGAATTATCGGTTTAGTTTGGCCTAGTAGATTGATCTTTCTTGCAATGGGAGAAGTGCTTAGCTTTGGGTTCAATCTTGCGGTGCTCGATCCCAGTGACAGAAAGGGAGCCGACACGTATTGTATTGTTGCCATCGAGGATTAAAACATGGGGTTTATATCATATTGCTTGATTTTATCCCTCTACATCATGTCATCTTGCTTAATGCGTTACTCTGTTCTTATGAACTTAATACTCTAGATGCATGCTGGATAGCGGTCGATGTGTGGAGTAATAGTAGTAGATGCAGAATCATTTCGTTCTACTTGTCACGGACGTGATGCCTATGTTCATGATCATGCCTAGACTTTCTCATAACTATGCACTTTTCTATCAATTGCTCGACAGTAATTTGTTCACCCATCGTAATGTGACGCCCCCGATTTGACCGTACACTAATCATGCACGCAAATGTGTACGATCAAGATCAGGGACTCACGGGAACATATCACAACACAACTCTAATGCATATATAAGTCATACAAGCATCATAATACAAGCCAGGGGCCTCGAGGGCTCGAATACAAGTGCTCGATCATAGACGAGTCAGCGGAAGCAACAATATCTGAGTACAGACATAAGTTAAACAAGTTTGCCTTAAGTAGGCTAGCACAAAAGTAACAACGATCGAAAAGGCAAGGCCTCCTGCCTGGGACCTCCTAACTACTCCTCGAAGCTGAACTCCATGTAGAATCATCCTCGGGATCTCTAGCTCCTGGACTCCAGCATCTGGTTGCGACAATCAGGTATAGAAAGGGGAAAAAGGGGAGAAAAGCAACCGTGAGTACTCATCCAAAGTACTCGCAAGCAAGGAGCTACACTACATATGCAATGCGTATAGGTGTAAGGGGCCATATCAGTGGACTGAACTGCAGAATGCCAGAATAAAAGGGGGAAAGCTAGTCCTGTCGAAGACTACGCTTCTGGCCATCTCCATCTTGCAGCATGTAGAAGAGAGTAGATTGAAGTCCTCCAAGTAGCATCGTATAGCATAATCCTACCCGGCGATCCCCTCCTCGTCGCCCTGTTAGCGAGCGATCACCGGGTTGTATCTGGCACTTGGAAGGGTGTATTTTATTCAGTATCCGGTTCTAGTGGTCATAAGGTCCAGGTACAACTCCGGGTCGTCCTTTTACCGAGGGACACGGCTATTCGAATAGATAAACTTCCCTGCAGGGGTGCACCACATAACCCAACACGCTCGATCCCATTTGGCCGGACACACTTTTCTGGGTCATGCCCGGCCTCGTAAGATCAACACGTCGCAGCCCCACCTAGGCTCAAAAGAGAGGTCAGCACGCCGGTCTAAACCTATGCGCGCAGGGGTCTGGGCCCATCGCCCTATGCACACCTGCACGTTGCGTACGCGGCCGGAAGCAGACCTAGCCCCCTTAATACAAGCGCGAGCTTACGGTCCAATGCGGCGCGCGTCACTCAGTCGCTGACGTCAAAAGAGCTTCGGCTGATACCACGACGTCGGGATACCCATAACTACTCCCGCGTAGATGGTTAGTGCGTATAGACCAAAGGGCCAGACTCAGATCAAATACCAAGATCTCGTTAAGCGTGTTAAGTATCCACGAACGCCGACCAGGGCCAGGCCCACCTCTCTCCTAGGTGGTGTCAACCTGCCCTGTCGCTCCGCCACCAAGTAACAGTCGGGGGCCGTCAGGAACCCAGGCCCACCTCTACCGGGGTGGAGCCACCTGTCCTTTCAGCCCCCTCATCAGAATCACTTGCGGGAACTCAACGAGCCGACCCGACTTTAGTCACCACATGTGTCATGTATAGAGTATATAAGTATATACCCGTGATCACCTCCCGAAGTGATCACGGCCCAGTAGTATAGCATGGCAGACGGACAAGAATGTAGGGCCTCTGATGGAACACTAGCATCCTATACTAAGCAGTAGGATAGCAGGTAAGGGTAACAACTGTAGCAACAATGACAGGCTATGCATCAGGATAGGATTAACGGAAAGCAGTAACATGTTACACTACTCTAATGCAAGCAGTATAGAGAAGAATAGGCGATATCTGGTGATCAAGGGGGGGGCTTGCCTGGTTGCTCAGACAAGAAGGAGGGGTCGTCGGTGACGTAGTCGACCACAGGGGCATCAGCATCGTCACGGGGTCTACCGGAGAGAAGAGGGGGGAGAAACAGTAAATACATAGCAAGCAAGTGCATAACAGGACAACAGGCAGAGCTAGACGTGTTCTAACGCGGTATGAGGTGATACCGGTGAAGGGGGAAAACATCCGGGAAAGTATCCCCGGTGTTTCACGTTTTCGGACAAATGAACCGGAGGTGAAACGTTGCAGGTTCACTATGCTAGAGACGCGTGGCGGACGAATGGACTGCGTATCCGGATTCGTCTCGTCGTTCTGGGCAACTTTCATCTAGAAAGTGTTTTCATCTGAGCTACGGTTTATTTTATATGATTTTCTAAAATTTTTAAATCATTTTAGAATTTATTTAATTAATTTAATTCGAAGTTTAATTAATGCAGCAGCATGACGTCAGCAGTCAACGTTGACCGTTGACCTGGTCAACCTGACAGGTGGGTCCCACCTGTCAGGGGGCTGTTAGCTAATTAACAGTAGTTAATTAGGTTAATTAGTTATTAGGTTAATTAATCTTAATTAGTTAATATTAATAGGATTAATTAAGTTAATTAATTATCTTAATTATTTATTTATATATTTTTATTAATTAATTTTACAATTTATTTATTTATTTTTATTAATTAATTAATTATTTTTATTTAATTATTTATTTCTTTAATTCTTTTTTTCTTTTTTTCTTTTTTTTAACAGAGGGGCGTGGGGCCCCACTGGGCAGTGGCCCATAGGGCCAAATGGGCAGGTTCGGGCGCTGGTGCCCGACAGGGCGCCCGGGGGGGTGGTGGTGCCGTGGTGGTGCGCGGGCGG
>NC_057808.1:536850331-536863399 GCF_018294505.1 Triticum aestivum | reverse complement strand
TTTTCCTTTTTTTTGATTGTCTTCTGTTTTTTTTTCTGTTTGTGTTGTCTTTTATTTATTTTCCTTTACTATTTTATTTTAGTTACACTTTATTCTTAGTTTAGTAAAATATGACAATAGCTCCAAATTAGTGTTCCAAAACAACCCACTACCCTAAAAAGTTTTTACCTCAAGATAAAATAGTTTATGATTTTATAAAATATCAAAGGCATTTATTTAATAGTTTTACCTACTGTTTTAATCATTTAAGTGCATTTAAACTTTTTATAAAAGTGTTGTTTCTTCACCATAACTACCTACGCAATATTTGTCACGATCCGAACATTTTAGTTTTAACATCTGAAAACTTTTGTTGTTTGCTTTTATTTAAATTTTGAATTTGTTTCGGTTCTGAACCATCGAGAGTTTATCAACAGTAACGGGGTGACGTGGCATCGTTAACGAGGGATTACTGTAGCTTAATTATCCGGGCGTCACACGTAATATATGCTATCTTGAGAGAAGCCACTAGTGAAACCTATGGCCGCGGGGTCTACTTTACATCATATAAGTTTCCAATCTACAATTCTAGTTTACTATTTGTTTTTGCAATCTTTACTTTTCAATCTATACAACAAAAATACCAAAAATATTTATCTTATTATCTTTATCAGATCTCACTTTTGCAAGTGGTCGTGAAGGGATTGACAACCCCTTTATCGCGTTGGTTGCAGGGTTCTTGATTGTTTGTGCAGGTACTAGGCGATTTGCGTGTAGTCTCCTACTGGATTGATACCTTGGCTGCATCACCCTTTCCTCTTCAAAGGAAAACCAACGCATGCTCAAGAGGTTGTTGGAAATATGCCCTAGAGGCAATAATAAAATGGTTATTATTATATTTCCTTGTTCATGATAATTGTCTATTGTTCATGCTATAATTGTATTATCCGGAAATCGTAATACATGTGTGAACACATAGACCATCACATGTCCCTAGTGAGCCTCTAGTTGACTAGCTCGTTGATCAATAGATGGTTACGGTTTCCTGACCATGGACATTGGATGTCATTGATAACGGGATCACATCATTAGGAGAATGATGTGATGGATAAGACCCAATCCTAAGCATAGCACTAGATCGTGCAGTTCGTTTGCTAAAGCTTTTCTAATGTCAAGTATCATTTCCTTAGACCATGAGATCGTGCAACTCCAGGATACCGTAGGAATGCTTTGGGTGTACCAAACGTCACAAGTAACTGGGTGGCTATAAATGTGCACTACAGGTATCTCCGAAAGTGTCTGTTGGGTTGGCTCGGATCGAGACTGGGATTTGTCACTCCGTATGACGGAGAGGTATCTCTGAGCCCACTCGGTATTGCATCATCATAATGAGCTCAATGTGACTAAGTAGTTAGTCACGGGATCATGCATTACGGAACGAGTAAAGTGACTTGCCGGTAACGAGATTGAACGAGGTATTGGGATACCGACGATCGAATCTCGGGCAAGTAAAGTACCGATTGACAAAGGGAATTGTATACGGGATTGCTTGAATCCTCGACATCGTGGTTCATCCGATGAGATCATCGTGGAACATGTGGGAGCCAACATGGGTATCCAGATCCCGCTGTTGGTTATTGGCTAGAGAGGTGTCTCAGTCATGTCTGCATGATTCCCGAACCCGTAGGGTCTACACACTTAAGGTTCGATGATGCTAGGGTTATAAGGAAGGTTTGTATGTGATTACCGAATGTTGTTCGGAGTCCTGGATGAGATCCCGGACGTCACGAGGAGTTCCGGAATGGTCCGGAGGTAAAGATTTATATATGGGAACTCACCATACGGTCACCGGAAATATTCAGGGGTATACCGGTATTGTATCGGGACCACCGGAGGGGTTCCGGGGGTCCACCGTGAGGGTCCACCTGCCCCGGAGGGCCTTATGGGCTATAGGTGGAAGGAACCAGCCCTAAGTGGGCTGGGCGCCAACCCACTAGGGCCCATGCGCCTAGGGTTTGGGGGGAACCCTAAAGGGGGGCGCCCCCCTTGCTTGGGGGGCAAGCCACCTCCCCCTGGCCGCCGCCCCTCCCACCAGATGGGATCTAAGGGGGCCGGCCCCCCTCTCCCTTGCTCCTATATATAGTGGAGGGGTGGGACGGCAGCCACACCTTTCCCAAGGCGCAGCCCCTCCCCTCCCCAACACCTCTCCTCCTCCGCGTGCGCTTGGCGAAGCCCTGCCGAAGAACTGTCACTCCACCACCACCACGCCGTCGTGCTGCTGTTGGAGCCTTCTTCCTCAACCTCTCCCTCCTCCTTGCTGGATCAAGGCGTGGGAGACGTCACCGCTCCGTACGTGTGTTGAACACGGAGGCGCCGTCCGTTCGGCGCTTGGATCATCGGTGATTTGGATCATGACGAGTACGACTCCATCAACCCCGTTCTCTTGAACACTTCCGCTCGCGATCTACAAGGGTATGTATATGCACTCCTCCCCTCTCATTGCTAGTAAACTCCATAGATTGATCTTGGTGATGCGTAGAAAATTTTAATTTCTGCAACGATCCCCAACAGTGGCATCATGAGCTAGGTTTATGCGTAGTTTCTATGCACGAGTAGAACACAAGTTGTTGTGGCCGTCGATTTTGTCAATCTACTTGCCGTTACTAGTCTTATCTTGATTCGGCGGCATCGTGGGATGAAGCGGCCCGGACCGACCTTACACGTACGCTTACGTGAGACAGGTTCCACCGACTGACATGCACTAGTTGCATAAGGTGGCTAGCGGGTGTCTGTCTCTCCCACTTTAGTCGGATCGGATTCGATGAAAAGGGTCCTTATGAAGGGTAAATAGAAATTGGCATATCACGTTGTGGTTTTGGCGTAGGTAAGAATCGTTCTTGCTAGAAACCTATAGCAGCCATGTAAAAGTTTGCAACAACAATTAGAGGACGTCTAACTTGTTTTTGCAGCAAGTGTCATGTGATGTGATATGGCCAGAAGGATGTGATGAATGATATATGTGATGTATGAGATTGATCATGTTCTTGTAATAGGAATCACGACTTGCATGTCGATGAGTATGACAACCAGCAGGAGCCATAGGAGTTGTCTTAATTTATTTATGACCTGCGTGTCAACTGGAACGTCATGTAATTACTTTACTTTATTGCTAACTGTTAGCCATAGTAGTAGAAGTAATAGTTGGCGAGACAACTTCATGAAGACACGATGATGGAGATCATGGTGTCATGCCGGTGACGATGATGAACATGGCGCCCCGAAGATGGAGATCAAAAGGAGCAAAATGATATTGGCCATATCATGTCACTATTTGATTGCATGTGATGTTTATCATGTTTTACATCTTATTTGCTTAGAACGACGGTAGCATAAATAAGATGATCCCTCGCTGAAATTTCAAGAAAGTGTTCCCCCTAACTGTGCACCGTTGCGAAGGTTTGTTGTTCCGAAGCACCACGTGATGGTCGGGTGTGATAGGTTCTAACGTTCGCATACAACGGGTGTAAGCCAGATTTACACACGCAATACACTTAGGTTGACTTAACGAGCCTAGCATGTACAGACATGGCCTCGGAACACAAGAGACCGAAAGGTTGAACATGAGTCGTATAGCAGATACGATCAACATGAAGATGTTCACCAACGATGACTAGTCCGTCTCACGTGATGATCGGACACGGCCTAGTTGACTCGGATCATGTATCACTTAGATGACTAGAGGGATGTCTGTCTGAGTGGGAGTTTGTTAATAATTTGATTAGATGAACTTAATTATCATGAACTTAGTCTAAAAAACCTTTACAATATGTCTTGTAGATCAAATGGCCCACGCTAATGTTGCCCTCAACTTCAATGCGTTCCTAGAGAAAACCAAGCTGAAAGACGATGGTAGCAACAACACGGACTAGGTCCATAACCTGAGGATTATCCTCATAGCTGCCAAGAAAGCATATGTCCTTGAAGCACCGCTAGGTGATGCACCTGTTTTCCCAGCAACTCAAGACGTTCTGAACGCCTGGCAGTCACGTAGTGATGATTACTCCCTGGTTCAGTGCGGCATGCTTTACAGCTTAGAACTGGGGCTGCAAAAGCGTTTTGAGCAACACAGAGCATATGAGATGTTCCAACAGCTGAAAATGGTTTTCCAAGCTCATGCCTGGGTCGAGAGATATGAAGTCTCCGACAAGTTCTACAGTTGTAAGATGGAGGAGAATAGTTCCGTCAGCGAACACATACTCAAAATGTCTGGGTTGCACAACCGCTTGTCCTAGATGGGAGTAAATCTCCCGGATGACGCGGTCGTTGACAGAATCCTTCAGTCGCTCCCACCTAGCTACAAGAGCTTTGTGATGAACTTCAATATGCAGGGGATGGAAAAGACCATTCCTGAGGTATATTCAATGCGGAAATCAGCGGAGGTGGAGATCAAAAAGGAACATCAAGTGTTGATGGTGAATAAAACCACTAAGTTCAAGAAAGGCAAGGGTAAGAAGAACTTCAAGAAATACGGCAAGGGAGTTGCCGCGCCCGGTAAGCAAGGTGCCGGGAATAAGACAAAGAATGGACCCAAGCCTGAGACTGAGTGCTTTTATTGCAAGGGAAACGGTCACTGGAAGCGGAACTGCCCCAAGTACTTAGCGGATAAGAAGGCCGGCAACACCAAAGGTATATGTGATATACATGTTATTGATGTGTACCTAACCAGTGCTCGTAGTAGCTCCTGGGTATTTGATACCGGTGCAGTTGCTCATATTTGTAACTCAAAGAAGGAGCTGCGGAATAAGCGGAGACTGGCAAAGGACGAGGTGACGATGCGCGTCGGGAATGGTTCCAGGGTCGATGTGATCGCCGTCGGCACGCTACCTCTACATTTACCTACGGGATTAGTTTTAAACCTCAATAATTGTTATTTAGTGCCAGCTTTGAGCATGAACATTGTATCTGGATCTCGTTTAATGCGAGATGGCTACTCATTTAAATCCGAGAATAATGGTTGTTCTATTTATATGAGAGATATGTTTTATGGTCATGCCCCGCTGGTCAATGGTTTATTCTTAATGAATCTCGAACGTGATGTTACACATATTCATAGTGTGAATGCAAAGAAATGTAAGGTTGATAATGATAGTCCCACATACTTGTGGCACTGCCGCCTTGGTCACATTGGTGTCAAACGCATGAAGAAACTCCATGCAGATGGACTTTTGGAGTCTCTTGATTTTGAATCATTTGACACGTGCGAACCATGCCTCATGGCAAAATGACCAAGACTCCGTTCTCCAGAACAATGGAGCGAGCAACCAACTTATTGGAAATCATACATACTGATGTGTGCGGTCCAATGAGCGTTGAGGCTCGCGGTGGCTATTGTTATGTTCTCACCTTCACTGATGACATGAGTAGATACGGGTATGTCTACTTAATGAAACACAAGTCTGAGACCTTTGAAAAGTTCAAGGAATTTCAGAGTGAGGTTGAGAATCAACGTGACAGGAAAATAAAGTTCTTATGATCAGATCGTGGAGGGGAATATTTGAGTCACGAATTTGGCACACATTTAAGGAAATGTGGAATTGTTTCACAACTCACACCACCTGGAACACCTCGGCGTAATGGTGTGTCCGAACGTCGTAATCGCACTCTATTGGATATGGTGCGATCTATGATGTCTCTTACCGATCTACCGCTATCATTTTGGGGTTATGCTTTAGAGACTGCCGCATTCACTTTAAATAGGGCTCCGTCGAAATCCATTGAGACGACACCGTATGAATTATGGTTTGGAAAGAAACCTAAGCTGTCGTTTCTTAAAGTTTGGGGATGCGATGCTTATGTCAAGAAACTTCAACCTGAAAAGCTCGAACCCAAGTCAGAAAAATGCATCTTCATAGGATACCCTAAGGAAACCATTGGGTATACCTTCTACCTCAGATCCGAAGGCAAGATCTTCGTTGCCAAGAACGGGTCCTTTCTGGAGAAAGAGTTTCTCTCGAAAGAAGTAAGTGGGAGGAAAGTGGAACTTGATGAGATGACCCCTCTCGAACCAGAAAGTAGCGCAGCACAAGAAAATGTTTCTGTGGTGCCTGCACCGACTAGAGAGGAAGTTAGTGATGACGATCATGATCAAGTTACCACTGAACTTCGTAGGTCCACAAGGACACGTTCCGCACCAGAGTGGTACGGCAACCCTGTCCTGGAAATCATGTTGTTGGACAACGGTGAACGTTCAAACTATGAAGAAGCAATGGCGGGTCCAGATTCCATCAAATGGCTTGAAGCCATGCAATCCGAGATAGGATCCATGTATGAAAACAAAGTATGGACTTTGACAGACTTGCCCGATGATCGGCGAGCGATAGAAAATAAATGGATCTTTAAGAAGAAGACGGACGCGGATGGAAATATTACCATCTATAAAGCTCGACTTGTCGCTAAGGGTTATCGACAAGTTCAAGGAGTTGACTACGATGAGACCTTCTCACCCGTAGCGAAGCTGAAGTCCGTCCGAATCATGTTAGCAATTGCCGCATTCTACGATTATGAAATATGGCAAATGGACGTCAAAACAGCATTCCTTAACGGCTTCCTTAAGGAAGAATTGTATATGATGCAGCCGGAAGGTTTTGTCGATCCAAAAATGCTGACAAAGTATGCAAGCTCCAGCGCTCAATCTATGGGCTGGTGCAGGCATCTCGGAGTTGGAACATTCGCTTTGATGAGATGATCAAAGCGTTTGGGTTTACGCAGACTTATGGAGAAGCCTGTGTTTACAAGAATGTGAGTGGGAGCTCTGTAGCATTTCTCTTATTATATGTGGATGACATACTATTGATGGGAAATGATATAGAATTCTTGGAAAGTATAAAGGCCTACTTGAATAAGTGTTTTTCAATGAAGGACCTTGGAGAAGCTGCTTACATATTAGGCATCAAGATCTATAGAGATAGATCGAGACGCCTCATAGGTCTTTCACAAATCACATACCTTGACAAGATATTGAAGAAGTTCAATATGGATCAGTCCAAGAAGGGGTTCTTGCCTGTATTGCAAGCTGTGAGATTGAGCAGGGCTCAATGCCCGACCACGGCAGAAGGTAGAGAAAACATGAGTGCCGTCCCCTATGCCTCGGCCAGAGGATCTATTATGTATGCCATGCTGTGTACCAGACCTGATGTAAACCTTGCCGTAAGTTTGGTAGGAAGGTACCAAAGTAATCCCGGCATGGAACACTGGACAGCGGTCAAGAACATCCTAAAGTACCTGAAAAGGACTAAGGATATGTTTCTAGTTTATGGAGGTGACGAAGAGCTCGTCGTAAAGGGTTACGTCGATGCTAGCTTCGACACAGATCTGGATGACTCTAAGTCACAAACCGGATACGTGTATATTTTGAATGGTGGGGCAGTTAGCTGGTGCAGTTGCAAGCAAAGCGTCGTGGCGGGATCTACATGTGAAGCGGAGTACATGGCAGCCTCGGAGGGAGCCCATGAAGCAATTTGGATGAAGGAGTTCATTGCCGACCTAGGAGTTATTCCCAATGCATCGGGGCCGATGACTCTCTTCTGTGACAACACTGGAGCTATTGCCCTTGCCAAGGAGCCCAGGTTTCACAAGAAGACCAGGCACATCAAGCGTCGCTTCAACTTCATTCGTGAAAATGTTCAAAATGGAGACATAGATATTTGTAAAGTACATACGGATTTGAATGTCGCAGATCCGTTGACTAAACCTCTTCCACGGGCAAAACATGATCAACACCAGAACTCTATGGGTGTATGATTCATCACAATGTAACTAGATTATTGACTCTAGTGCAAGTGGGAGACTGTTGGAAATATGCCCTAGAGGCAATAATAAAATGGTTATTATTTTATTTCCTTGTTCATGATAATTGTCTATTGTTCATGCTATAATTGTATTATCCGGAAATCGTAATACATGTGTGAACACATAGACCATAACATGTCCCTAGTGAGCCTCTAGTTGACTAGCTCGTTGATCAATAGATGGTTACGGTTTCCTTACCATGGACATTGGATGTCATTGATAACGGGATCACATCATTAGGAGAATGATGTGATGGACAAGACCCAATCCTAAGCATAGCACTAGATCGTGTGGTTCGTTTGCTAAAGCCTTTCTAATGTCAAGTATCATTTCCTTAGACCATGAGATCGTGCAACTCCCGGATACCGTAGGTATGCTTTGGGGGTACCAAACGTCACAACGTAACTGGGTGGCTATAAAGGTGCACTACAGGTATCTCCGAAAGTGTCTGTTGGGTTGGCTCGGATCGAGACTGGGATTTGTCACTCCGTATGACGAAGAGATATCTCTGGGCCCACTCGGTATTGCATCATCATAATGAGCTCAATGTGAGTAAGTAGTTAGTCACGGGATCATGCATTACGGAACGAGTAAAGTGACTTGCCGGTAACGAGATTGAACGAGGTATTGGGATACCGACGATCAAATCTCGGGCAAGTAAAGTACCGATTGACAAAGGGAATTGTATACGGGATTGCTTGCATCCTCGACATCGTGGTTCATCCGATGAGATCATCATGGAACATGTGGGAGCCAACATGGGTATCCAGATCCCGCTGTTGGTTATTGGCTAGAGAGGTGTCTCGGTCATGTCTGCATGATTCCCGCACCCGTAGGGTCTACACACTTAAGGTTCGATGACGCTAGGCTTATAAGGAAGGTTTGTATGTGATTACCGAATGTTGTTCAGAGTCCCGGATGAGATCCCGGACGTCACGAGGAGTTCCGGAATGGTCCGGAGGTAAAGATTTATATATGGGAAGTCACCATACGGTCACCGGAAATATTCGGGGGTATACCGGTATTGTACCGGGACCACCGGAGGGGTTCCGGGGGTCCACCGGGAGGGTCCACCTGCCCCGGAGGGCCTTATGGGCTGTAGGTGGAATGGAACCAGCCCTAAGTGGGCTTGGCGCCAACCCCCCCTAGGGCCCATGCGCCTAGGGTTTGGGGGGGAACCCTAAAGGGGGGCGCCCCCTTGCTTGGGGGGCAAGCCACCTCCCCCTGGCCGCCGCCCCTCCCACCAGATGGGATCTAAGGGGGACGACCCCCCTCTCCCTTGCCCCTATATATAGTGGAGGGGTGGGAGGGCAGCCACACCTTTACCAAGGCGCAGCCCCTCCCCTCCCCAACACCTCTCCTCCTCCGCGTGCGCTTGGCGAAGCCCTGCCGAAGAACTGTCACTCCACCACCACCACGCCGTCGTGCTGCTGTTGGAGCCTTCTTCCTCAACCTCTCCCTCCTCCTTGCTGGATCAAGGCATGGGAGACGTCACCGCTCCGTACGTGTGTTGAACGCGGAGGCGCCGTCCGTTCGGCGCTTGGATCATCGGTGATTTGGATCACGACGAGTACGACTCCATCAACCCCGTTCTCTTGAACGCTTCCGCTCGCAATCTACAAGGGTATGTAGATGTACTTCTCCCCTCTCGTTGCTAGTAAACTCCATAGATTGATCTTGGTGATGCGTAAAAATTTTTAATTTCTGCAACGATCCCCAACAGAGGTAGCAGAGCGCGGCCTCCCCAGCATGCATATACGGCATACGCTCCACTCTACCATGCACCGCCGCCGCCCTCGGCTCCACCAATGTACCAGTACGGCGCTCCCCCTGCTTCACCATGGGACCAGGCGTTGCCGGCGGCTCCCTCAGCTTCACCATGGGATCCGCGCGCGCCAGCGGCTCCTGCTGCTGCTTCCACTACTACACTGCCTGCTCCGACCGGGGATCAGGTTGCTTTCATTGCCGCCATGAACTCGCTTACCACCCAGGAAGCAGGTACGGAATGGATTTTCGATTCTGGCGCTTCCTCGCACATGTCCGCATCTAGTTCCTCGCTTTCTTCTCTTCATCCCTCTATTTTCCCTTCCATTACTGTCGGCAACGGGTCTTCTGTTCCCGTCTCATGCATTGGTTCTACCTCGCTTTTACCTAACTTATCATTGCACATCGTGCTTGTTGCTCCGGCGCTCATTAAGAACTTGATTTCTATTCATCAGTTCACTATTGACAATCTCGTCTCTGTTGAATTTGATCCATTGGGTGTGTCTGTGAAGGATCTTCGCAGCAAGGAGGTGATCGCTCGGTTCAATAGCTCAGGTGACATGTACACTGTTCGCGGCGGCTCTTCCTCACCTCATGTCCATGGCCTGGTCGCCTCCGTCTCTCTTTGGCATCGCCGGCGGGGACATCCAAGTAGTGCCACCACCATTGCTCTTCTTCGCGAGTTTCAGCTACCTCATGTTCGCGAGGCTCACGATGTCACCTTGTGTCAGTCATGCCAGATGGGCAAGCATGTTAGGCTGCCGTTTAGTGCGTCCACTACTACTAGTTCCTTTCCTTTTGAGTTGTTGCATTGTGATCTATGGCAATCTCCTGTTCCTAGTGTATCCGGTTTTAAATTCTATCTTGTAATCATGGACGACTACTCTCACTTTATATGGACCTTTCCCCTTCGCTCCAAATCTGATGTGCACGCCGTGTTTGTCAATTTTCAACGCTTTGTGTACACTCACTTTTCTCTCCCCGCCCATCCGTTTTCTCCAATGTGATAATGGACGTGAATTCGACAATGCTCGCAATCGTGATTTTTTCCTTCACCATGGCATCCTCCTTCGCTTTTCCTGTCCCTACACATCTCCACAAAATGGGAAAGCCGAATGATGCCTTCGCAGCATTAATGATATTCTTCGCACCCTCTTAATACAAGCTTCCATGCCAACGCAATACTGGGTTGAGTCTCTCCGCCATGCCACTTTTTTGCTCAACATCCGACCCACGAAACCTGCCCCAAATTCTGTCCCTATGACTCTCTTTTCCTTACCCCTCCTTCGTATGACGATCTTTGCATATTTCCCAAATCTCTCTGCCACTGCCACCCACAAACTAGAGCTGCGGTCGTTGCCTTTGTGTGTTTCTTGGATATTTCGAAGATCACCGTGGTTACCGCTGCCTTCATATCCCTACTAGCCGAGTCATTCTCTCTCATCACGTTACTTTCGACGAGACCACGTTCCTGTTCGCTCAGCATAACCCCCTGGTCTCTCCCGCCCTCTCTTCACAAACCCTACACCCACGCCCAGCCTCCCTTTGATCGACGTGCATGCTGTGCATGGCACTGTTCACGTCGATTGCGACCCCTCTCGCGACCCGCCAGCACATCCTCCCTCCACCACGCCTCTCTCATCTATCGCCAGTACCGCCCCTCATGCACTGGACCCACCATCCCCAGCCACTCCTAGCGCGCATGCAGATGCTGACCGCGCACTCTCCTCTCCAATAAATCAATCCGCTGCCCCTCCCTCTGTGTCTCCCATCGCATCTTCTTCTTCCCTAGTTCCTTCTCCCACTCCTTCTCCTACCGACGCTGCTCGTCCTCTCCCGCCTCGCGTAGTCCCAGTTCCTGCCCCTGACAATGCCCACACCATGCGAACTCGCGGAAAAGCTAGTTTTGGTCTCCCCACTCGACGTCTCAACCTGACAGCCTCTGCTACCACCCCCCTATCTCACCTATTCCCAACTCTTACAAAGCCGCTCTAGTTGATCCCCACTGGTTCCAAGCTATGAAGGAAGAATACGACGCTCTGCTTCTCAATCACACATGGTCCCTCATTCCTCGCCCCACCAGTGCCAATGTTGTCTCGGGTAAATGGGTTTTTCGCCACAAGTTCAACTCTGATAGATCACTCTCGCGTTATAAAGCTCGTTGGGTCTACCGTGGTGACTCTCAACAACCTAGCGTCGATTTTGATGAAACTTTCTCCCTGGTCGTTAAACCTAGTACCATTCGCGTTGTTCTAAGCATCGTCGTCTCTTCTGCTTGGCAAATCCGTCAACTAGATGTGAAAAATGCCTTTCTCCATGGATCCCTCAGCGAAACGGTGTACTGTAGGCAGCCCCTTGGGTTTGCTCACCCAACCTACCTGACCACGTCTGTCATCTGCAGAAATCATTGTACGGGCTTAAATAAGCTTCCCGCGCTTGGTTTCAACACTTTGCTACCTTTCTTCATACCATTGTTTTTCTTCCCTCTCGGTCCGACTCTTCTCTCTTTATTTTCAAATCTCATGACCACTTTGCCTACCTTCTCTATGTCGACGATATCGTTCTCACAGCCTCTTCTGTGTCCTTCCATGATCACGTTATTTCCTCCCTGCGTGCTGAGTTTTGCATGACTGACCTCGGCGATCTTCATCACTTCCTCGGCATCGCTGTCTCCCGGACGCCCTCAGGCCTTTTTCTTTCTCAACGGCAATATTGCCCTCGACATCCACTCCAAAGATGGCATGCTCGAGTGTCACCTGACGCGAACTCCTGCGGAGACTGGTTCCAAGCTTTCCTCCGACGGCGACCCTGTCCCTGATGCTACTCTCTATCGCAACCTCGCTGGAGCTTTGCAGTACATGACCCTCACATGTCCTGAGCTCGCTTACTCCGTTTAGCAAGATTGCCTCTACATGCATGACCCTCGTCTTCCTCACCTTCACCACGTCCGGCGTATCCTTCGCTACCTCAAAGGCACTCTCGACCACGGTCTCCTCGTCAACACCTCTTCTCCTCATACCATTACAGCGTACTCTGATGCGGACTGGGCTGGTAGCCCACGGTCTACTTCCGGATTTTGTGTTTATTTGGGTGATAATTTTTCTTGGTCGTCAAAGAGACAGCTTACCATTTCCAGGTCCTCTGCGGAAGCCGAGTATCGCTCGGTTGCTCACACTGTTGCTGAGACAGTATGGCTTCGTCAGCTCCTTGGTGAACTTCATCGACCCGTCCAACAAGCTACAATTGTGTATTGTGACAATGTATCTGTTGTCTACATGTCATGTAATCCAATTCAGCATCGTAGAACTAAGCATATAGAGATAGATATTCACTTTGTAAGAGAGAAAGTAGCTTTAGGTGAAGTTCGAGTCCTTCATGTTCCCACTAGTGCACAGTTTGCGGACATCTTCACCAAAGGACTGCCGACCGTGGCCTTCACCGACATTCGCTCCAGTCTCAATGTCGTCGAACCCTCCG
>NC_057808.1:536835109-536849819 GCF_018294505.1 Triticum aestivum | reverse complement strand
GCATTGCATCTGCACCAGCAATATAGATCCAGACGACCACCGTCGGAGTAGTACATTGCAGTGACTTCCGTCCGGACTCCAGACTTCTCTTACAGTACGCCTTCCTCTCCATGGGCAACCAAGAGGGTGCATCGAGCTGCTTCTCCTGGTTTTCAAGGCACCGTGCCGCTTCAAGTTGTGAATGGAAGGTGTTATAGCAATGTTGTTGCTTTCTACACTGTATATGCAGTCACTGCAGTAGGCGGTGCTACTGCTTCCTGTGTACAAGTACGACATGTGGCAGCACAACGTGGCTCAGAACGTCCAATACAGGAGTATACGACGGTTAGCAGAAGGATTGCATCCAGGCGAGCAGGCCCAATGAGATACAAAGGAGGCGATGCGAATGCACAAGTGCGTTCTTTAGGTATAAGGCTCGATGGATAATTTCCGATGTCTCCTATACCCACTCTATTGAACTCCAATCCATGTTGTGTGGATGCACAACAAATAGCGCATGAATATGATTGAATAATTCTATGACAAATTACTAAAACGAGGAACATATATCTGTCTTTTGCTTAGGGAAGCCTAGCTTTCTCCTTATAAGGACTCGCATGGTAGGCTTTCCATGAAATTATGGGTTCTTTAGTAGGTCAATAGCTCAACATGCCTTCATTGTGCTTGGTCCTCTGGATGGTTGGAGGCCATGAGAGCTTTAAACTGACGACAAAATCCCTGAGCCTTTTTTTTCTCTTGAGAAAGAAATGCTTTGTTGAAAACTTCAAACTCTACATTAAGGTGATGCACCTAACAAAACACAACTTACTGTTATAAAGATAATGGAAACATCTCTGAGCAAGAGCAAGCTAAGTAAGACTAGCGGCGCTCAAGTGTCATGCCACATTATAATTACTAGTGCCTCCTTGAGCAGTGTGAGACCCGCCTGACATCCTTTCATGCATACATTTTCAACTGGAATGTGACGGTTCCACATGAAACAAATATTGTGATAATATTTAGCAAAAAATGCCCTTCTTGTTTTTACTTAATAAAATTACTACAAAAATACTTAACAAAAGAGCATCACAAACTACTACTTCTGAGGACAAACGCATGTGATTTAACAATTTGAAAGGCCAAAAATGATTAAATTTCACCATCACAATTACTTTTTATAACATTGATATATTAAAATGATATTACTAGATAAATTATTTTTACTTGAAGCGACGTGTTTTGATTTAGTAATCACATTAATATTCAAAAGACTTGCACATCTACTTACAGAGTATGATATAACCCCATATAGGTAGCTAGAGACACATATTTTAATAGATCAGGGCATCCCTGAGGAAGAACATTTTTCAAATATTGTGACACACACTTCTTAGAGAATGAAACATCTATAAGGAAGAATCGTAGTTTCCAGAGCGAGTGGTTCAGGTTTGAAGGCGAAGTGTCGATTTCCTTCGTCGGCTTAACTTTTTCTACACTCAGCATGCATCATTTCATCTTTCATGTCAAATTTTAGCGTTTTCCTGGGCTCATTATCTATTTTGAAGCCATTATGTGCACTTCGATTCTTCAAAATAAAATTTCACAATGAGTTATTAGTGGCGTGCAAGTTGGAGGGCACGACACTAGTATCTACAAATACTCTCTTTTCTCTAAATCAACAACAAAAATACTAGTGACGCGTGCTAGCTCAATGGCACTCCCAAATAACCTATACTGCTAGCGGTACGCGCGTGAAAGGACGTGGATGTCGCCTAGAAGGTGAGGTGAATAGGTGGTTTAAAAACAATTAAGGTTTACGCTTGAATAAAAGAGGAAAAAATGAGCATTTAATTTATCAAGCACAAAACCTAAATAAGCTAGGCTCAACTTTGTATACCAACAACTTATGCTAAATAAGATAAACAACTATGTGATAGCAAGATGTATGACTTGAAGCACGATGGCTATGAGAAAGTAAGTGCATAAGGGCTCGCGTAAATGTTAACTGAGGCATGCGAAATGATGACGTATCCTGAAATTCACACCCTTGCGGATGCTAATCTCCGTCGGAGCAGTGTGGAGGCACAATGCTCCTCAAGCGCCACAATGGCTCACCGTATTCTTCTCACGTCCTCGCACAATGCAAGGTGTCATGACTCCACTAAGGGATCCTTGAGGGCGGTCACCGAACCCATATAATTGGAGACCCTTAAGGGCGGTCACCAAACCCGTACATTTGATGATCTAGTCATTGCTATTGTGTATTGATTATGTTCTTTTTTTGTAGATAATGGTGAAGGGGAAGAGGAATGAGAACGGAAAGACGATTGGCAAGGAGAAGGAGAAGGGCAAGACGAAGATGAAGGAGAAGAGCTTGAAAAACATAATATGCAAGAATCGCCACTGCCTTTGCCGATTCGGAAGAAGGCAAGACACCGAAGCCGATTAGGAAGGTGAAAGAGTATCCCAATGCCCCAGTCGCAGATTTGATGTGTATGGTAAAAAAAACACCCTTCGCCGCCTCCGCATCTCCCTGACCGCACTGGTGCTGGCGTGCATGCCGCGGAAGCTGTTGTCTCCGACTCCACAACTGACTCCAAGATGGCTGGTGCATCTACTATGGTATGCTTGTTTTGCTTGATGATGGATGTGGCCATATTTCCATATAGCCATTCGTGGTGGCGCACACAGTCAGGGAAGAAAAGAGAGGGCACTGGTTAGAGGAGAACTCGTGGAGGCTGCCAGGAACATCACCCACACGAGGTGGAACATGTAGGGGACGGGATCCCGCCAGAGTAGTGGGTTTGGGATTAGCGAGCAACGAGAGCCGGCGGTGGCGGTGTCCGGGAAGAGGCAGACATGCAGTTCATCTATTTTTCTTCTTTGGGAAGACAATTGGTCTCTTGATCACGAAGCGGATACGTGGGTGCAAGGCCCTAAATTGTTTAACGGGTCGGTATATCCGCGAGACACAGACCCGGATTAACCACATGCCTTAAAAAATGCTACGGGAGTAGCTACCCATTAGACAGTCGGCCCGGTTCGCAATCTAAACTCAGACCAGACGTTCATGTACGTTCCAAACATGAAATTCAACGACTCACATGTAAGGATGCATCAGAGGGCAGAGAAATGGTGTGGTTTTATATTGTCCTAATAAATCGGACGCGTCACGCGTCTCACGCCTCCGTTTTAATAAAACAACTGACCGACAACACATATCTGGTTCTGCTGCAATAGTGCATCCATGGATTTGATCTAGTTCTGGCTCTTGTGCTCATTCTCGCCGACCTGACACACAGTCATCGTCGAATTTATCAGCCGAGAACCAATCTAGATAATATGAGGAGGAAAAGGCTAGGTATCGCGCGTCGTGCATGTGCCCGTACGACGAGGCCAAGGTATCAGTTGATGAAGTGCTGGCGGCGGTGGTGAGGGCAAGACGCCAAGGCCGCCGACACCGCGTACACACCTCGGGTGGCGCCTGCGCCCTTCCCGGTCACCTCCGCCATTGATCGATAAATTAACGTGGTGCTACAGTGGTCTCGAACGCGCGTTGCAGGGGCAGAGCAGAGCTCGCACGTATGCATGAGTGATCCCGTTGGCGCCAAGACGCTAGTGAAGAAGTGTGTTTGTGAGAAATGTGAGCCTGGGAGTAGCGGACAATTTTCTTGTTGCAATTTCTTGGCCGCCTGAATACTGTCATCATCAGAGATTTCCTTTGGGTCTGGAATCCTTTTCCGGAGAGCAGTATTTAGCTAAGAGACAACGTGGCAGGTTCCATCACCTGGAATTTCGCCAAATCAGGAAACTACTCAACAAGCTCAGTCTACAGTTTGCAGTTTCAAGGCAGGACTCTCCACATTCAAGCCCTCTTTCTGGACCTCTTGGGCGCCGGCCAGCTACACATCTTCGTATGGCTTCTCCACCAAAATCGCATCAGGTGTGCTGTTCGCATTCAAAGAAGAGGCTGACTGAATGAACACTTCTGCCAGATTTGCATGCGTGGATTCCCTTCCTCAATACACCTATTTTGGTCGTGTCTGGTGGCAAGGCCATTTGGTTCGGGGTCTTGCGCTGGCAGGGATGTCAGACGCTAAACCGTGAACCATGGCCTTCATTCACCTGCACGGCTGGTCTTTGGAACAAGATTGTAGAGGCTTCAGTTGTTTATATCAGAAAGGTGATCAAATCGCTGCTCATCATGACAGCATGGAATATCTGGCAAGAGAGTAAATCTCGCATGTTCAGAAGGAAGATTTCTCCAATCAATGATGTTGTTGCGGAAACTAGAAGAGATATCGACGAATGACGTGTCTTGAGCCCCGTTTTGGGGACTCGGCGTGAGAAATGCCTATTCTTGGGCCTTTTTCCATTTTTCTGCTCTCTTTTTTCCGCTTTCATCCTTGACCCCCTTGACCCTAGCTAGGGTCACCTTGTACATCTTTATTCTGAGGTGAAACTTAGGCCATCAATTTGTTGGATCTTTCAAAAAGACTTCTTGGACACGGCAAGTGGAGCGGGGTGGGGAAAAGATCGAGGCGAGGGGGAGTTGGAGGCTGACGTGGAAGGAGCCAGGATTGCGGATGCATGCGAGTCATGTGTCACCAGCCACCGCATTTGCTTCTGCACCGGAATTTAAGATCCGGACGACCAAGCCACCCGCGCTCGATTGTCCCCCAGACCACATTCCAGTGAGAACAAAACAGAGTTGTTCTACCTCGATCTCTTGACTGGCTACCAGGAAAAAAGACCAAGCTACATACTACTCCCGCTCTTCCTGGCAGCGTGCTGCCTGATGCTGAGAAGGAAGTGAATGCTTTAGTTGTGAGCGTCGATGGAAAAATCCCGGTGCCTTCTATGCCCATGCTATCAAAATTCAAATCTTTATTGTGCGGAGACACAACAAATGACGCACGATTTAGACTGGGAAATTGAAGGACATAAAGGAAAATGAGGAATATGCTATTCATCCCTTTTGTAGGGAAGCCTTGCTCCCTCCTTATAAAGGACTTGGGTGGTAGCATCGACATGAAGTTATGGGTCCTTCACTAGGTCAATAGCTGAGCATCCCTTGATTACCTGCTTGGTCCTGTGATAAGTCAAAGGCACGAGACTTCTATGCAGACAATGGATTTCCTAAGCCTTTTCGAATTGCAAGGAGGAACCTCATTGAACTTCTGGCCTCTGCATAATAATGACGCACCTAGGCAATGTAGTATTACTTATTGCAACAAAGATCATGGAAAAGAAAGCCCGGTGGCTAACGTTTCATCCTTCACCAAGCTAAGTGGAGACGACATTGTCCTGTCCAAATGTCATGTGGCATTGCAAATAAAACATCACGACAATACTTAGTAGCAAAGGAACATTATGAACTACTCCGTTGGAAGGCAAATGCATGTATTTAGGATTTGAAAGGTCAAAAATTATTATTATTATCCATTACTATAGAATTTCTTTTCCCACACCGATAGAGGAAATTAATATACTAGATCCCATATTTTTATTTAATTTGAAGTGACCAGTTTCGATTGAGGGACTGCGTCAATTATCTTCCCTGACACCCTACATGTTCCAAGAATCTCCAGCCTCAAGTCCATAGCTTTGAGATTAGTTTCTTCCTTGCAAAGAAAACTTTCAACTCTTAAACTTATAAAATAGATTATCACACTTTATGTTGCCTCACTACTAAGGAAAAACCCTAGTAGTAGCGTTTGAAATAAGCATAGCAGTAG
This sequence comes from Triticum aestivum, assembly GCF_018294505.1. Classification (NCBI taxonomy): domain Eukaryota; kingdom Viridiplantae; phylum Streptophyta; class Magnoliopsida; order Poales; family Poaceae; genus Triticum; species Triticum aestivum. The sequence continues at coordinate 536,844,102 of NC_057808.1, read as the reverse complement.
CGCTGGGTCCAGCGTTACTGCTAGTGCGCTACAGCTAAGTTGTAGCAGTAGCGCTGGTACGAGCAGCGCTACTGGTAAGTATTGTTAGCAGTAGCGCTTCCTGGACCAGCGCTACTGATAACTATCTGTAGCGCTTGTTCATATGAAGCGCTGCTGCTAAGCAAGCGCTACTGCTATGTGCTTTCTAGCGCTACTGCTAATGTTCCTGCTTTCGCCGACCCTCACCCCCTACATATTTGTGCTGTATTTATATAGGCTCTATACAATAGTTTCATCAGATCATACTAAACATACACTATTCTCATCATATCATAGACATACAGTAGTCTCATCATACCATCATCATCATCATCATCATTCAACACAAATATCATCACATCTCGAAAATAGCGATACACAAGTGCAATAATCTCATGTCTCGAATAAGTGCAACTGCATGGTCATGGCACACACACACAAGTTTCATCATCTTTATCTAAACCATGATGTAGAAGAGAAGACCGATCAGCATGAGCAAGAGCGCGACTATGTAGTACCGGCGGTCCCGCCCCTGCTCATGCTGGAGTGTCCACCTCAAGTAACTACTTTCCGCTTCGGCTCTGCTGTCGAACCCACTATGGCTAGCACACGGGTACCTGTGCACCTGGGCATGAGCGTCTGCCTAGTGGTCGTAGACTCCTGGAACCCTCCCAACGTACACGGCGTAGTAGCCCTTCGCCATCTCTGATCTATGTACCTGCATCGTGAGTTGATGAATTGAACGATAATATGCAACATAATGTACTTAAGAAAACAAAGAGGTAACCGGGAGCAAAATACAAGCAACCAATAGTAAACATAAATGACAAAGTTCCTCATACCCAAACTAATTAACTAGAGCGATCTACGCTAGTTTAGGACCACGGATTAGTTACATCACATAGTTTCGCCGTGCATAAATTCAAAGTTTTGCCATAGAAAAAGACAGTAGTGACACACGCATTGTCATCAACAATCAGTCCTCCATGTCGGCGGTCCAATTTTCATAGTCAGCGAGGAAGCACCCGAGCTTCTTGAAAGCCTTCAGGTCCAGACGCTAAGCCATTAGCAGTGCTCGGACATCTTCCCGCGTGATTGGCCCATGGTAGAACACCCCTGTTGGTTCGAGGACCTGCTTCATGATCACTTGGGCAAGTTCACACTGTACATGATAAAACTCAGCTCTGATTCGATGATCCGGTGTACTTCCTATGCTTGTGGCCCAGCTGACAATCTCGGCATCGTTGGCAGTTGGTGACATGCGAAGGCGTTGATTATCCTTTCTGTACTCGAGCAGGTGATGCATGAGGTAGAATCCATCAGCCCTACTGGTGTCCGGTTGCTGGATGCAGCAGAAGTCAGTCTTATGACCGAAAGCCAGCCCGCCGCAACCCCTGTACTTTTTCACCTTGATATATCCACCAGACAGGCTGAAGGTTAACAGGGTGATGAGGACATAGACCTGGGATAGGGTAATAGGCCTGACCTATACCTCCTACCTAAGGTCCTTGTCCTAGAAGCAAAGAGGTTCAGGAGTAAATAGAGGGGACCCAACGAAGGTGTCGAATGCAATCCACTCAACCTACCATTCACTCGACGACCCCCCATGTTTATGTCACTCGACCACTAAACCACTCGACGTGCAGAAGACCTAAAGCCACTCCGCGCAGCAACAGTCGGGCATTTACTCTTAGACTTAATAGTCATTTATATTACTTTACTACAGATGTTACCTATAACGCTCCTTCTTTATGAACATTGAACCCCTTGTAACATGGGCTGGCTGGGGTCCTGGCGCACTCTATATAAGCCACCCCCCTCCACTGGCACAAGGGTTCGCACCCCCTGTAATACACACACATATAATCCAGTCGACCGCCTCCGGGCTCCGAGACGTAGGGCTGTTACTTCCTCCGAGAAGGGCCTGAACTTGTAAAACTCGTGCGTACAGCTTCTCCATAGATAGGACCTTGCCTTTACATCCCTACCCCCCATTCTACTGTCAGACTTAGAACCACGACAGTTGGCGCCCACCGTGGGGCAGGTGTTTTAGCGACTTGTTGGAGAAGTTGCAATTTTTCCGATCCCCATCAGCATGGTTTCAGGCGGAGGATTGACCAAGGGCCGCGAGATCCGTCTCGGCGCGCTCGTGTTCGTCGCCGACCACTCCGCTTGGCTCCAAGAGGCTCCACTCGACGTCGAGGCGCTCCCCTTCCGCGGGGCAACGCACTTTCGCGCGTGCGTCCGCGGCGTCCTCCTGCGGCAGCCGTCGACCCAGTATCGGTCGGCTCCTGTGGCGTCTTCACTCCCTGCAGCCCGCCGGCACAAGCGTTCCGGTCGGTCGAGGCTCCAGCGGTGGGTGAGGCACGCGGTGGCTCGCCAGTCGGCCACCCCTCAAGTCGCAGCAATCGAGCCCGACAAAACTCTCTACGGCCTGTTCGACTGGCTCCGTTGAGACCGCATCCGAGTGCGACAGCAGTGACCCTGCGGCGGAAGTCCTGATGGTCAACGGACCGCGCAGTCCTCCTGGCTTCCCCCACGTCGACGGTGGTGATGGCGGAGGCGATCTGTCGCGTGCCCACGAGGAGTACCGCCCCGAGCCCCTCTTTTCGCAGCAGAGGGAAGAGCTTCGCCGCCGTAACATGGATGCACTTCACACTCCTATCGTTGGAGAAACCCCCGAGGCCCGGACCTTGGAGGAGGTGCGCCTGGCCAACTTGGCTGAGCGCACTCGACTGGAGAATCTCCAGCACGCACTCGACGAGCGTGCTCGGCAGCGAGTTCCTGAATCTAGTCGACGTCAACTCTTCCTGCCTTCAACCCAGGTATATCGAACTCCGATCCAGAATCTCACGGCTGCTGCTCGAATAGCAGAGTCGATTCAGCCTTCCCAGTCGGAGGCTGGTAGGGGTTTGATGCAGATCCGTGCTTTGCTCCGGGCGGCGGGGGAGCAGAACACAGCAGTGTCACAGTCTCGGAATAGGATTCATAGTAGATCTGTGATGGCAGACACAGTTCAGTCGGCTCACAGCCCAAGATCGCCTCCAAGGCGTGAGGGACGTGGAGATCGACAGGATCAGTATAGGAACCGTGAGCAGTATGATCTTCGTCGAGTACCCACGCCTCCCCCAAGGAGTGGGTCATACGCGCCTTGGCAACACGATGACAGACGCCCTCACAGTGGTGGGCGAAGGATTCCAGTCGACCCCCGGGAGCCGGGCTTTGACGCGAGATCCCAAGTGTTTCAGCAGAGCCATCAGAGCAGCAGTGATTCCTCCCAACTTCAGGTTGGCGACTGGAGTCAGCAAGTTCACTGGTGAGTCCAAGCCTGACACTTGGCTTGAGGACTACCAAGTGGCTGTGCAGATTGGTGGTGCTAATGATGAAGTGGCCATGAAACACCTTCCTCTGATGTTAGAGGGCTTGACCAGAGCGTGGTTGAATCAGCTAGCACTTGGCAGTATTTATAGCTGGGAAGAGCTCGCTCGGGTGTTTGTCAGAACATTTGAAGGTACATGCAAACGACCAGCAGGGCTGACAGAGCTACAGTCTTGTGTACAGAAGTCGAATGAAACTTTGAGAGATTATATCCAGAGATGGATCACATTGCACCACACGGTGGAGAATGTGTCAGATCACCAAGCAGTTTGTGCCTTTAAGGAAGCCGTCAAGTATCGGGAATTGAATCTGCAGTTCGGTCGGACCGGAGATATGTCTCTGAGTCGAATGATGGAAATTGCCACCAAGTATGCTAATGGTGAAGAGGAGGATCGGCTCAGGAGTGGCAAGCACAAAACAGTCGCCCACGAAACCGGGGGAGGGAACTCCAGTCGGAAGCAAAAGTGCAAAGCCGAGCCAGCTGCTCCCGGAGAAGCCTTAGCCGTGACTCAAGGAAAGTTCAAGGGGAAGCCCAAAGGGGCATGGAACCCCAAGAAGGTAAAAGATCAAGATGGAAATGATGTGTTGGATTTACCGTGCCACATTCACACCAAAAAAGACGAGGAGGGTAATCTCATTTACCCGAAGCATACCACTCGACAATGTCGGCTCCTGATCCAGCAATTCCGAGAGAAACAACCCAAAGAGAAAGAGAAAGAATTAGACAAGGTTGAAGATAAGGAAGAGGATGATGATGGTTACCCTCACGTCAATTCAACTCTGATGATTTTTGCTGATGTTGAGAGCAAAAGTCGACTGAAAGTCATCAACAGAGAAGTGAACATGGTCGCCCCAGCGACGCCCAGTTATTTGAAGTGGTCTCAGACTGCCATTACATTCGACCAGTCTAATCACCCAACACACATAGCCACCCCTGGGAGGCAAGCATTGGTGGTCGGCCCAGTCATCGAAGGCACTCGGTTGACTAAGGTTCTGATGGACGGTGGCAGTGGCCTGAATATACTGTATGCGGAGACCTTGAAAGGAATGGGCATTCCGATGTCCAGACTGAGTGAGAGCAATATGTGTTTCCATGGGGTTATTCCTGGCAAGAAGGCTGAGTCACTCGGCCAGATCGCCCTTGATGTGGTTTTTGGTGATTCCAAGAATTACCACAAAGAAAAGTTGACGTTTGAAGTCGTCGATTTCCAGAGTGCTTATCATGCTATTCTGGGAAGGCCGGCTTATGCACATTTTATGGCTCGACCATGCTACGTGTACCTCAAATTGAAGATGCCTGGTCCCAAAGGAGTGATCACTATCACTGGCAATCGGAAGAAGGCAACAGAGTGCTTCCAGAAGCGCTCAAAGATCGCCGATGCACAAATGGCAGTAGTGGAATTGCAGGAGTATCAAAAGAATGCAGATCCGAGTGATTTGTTGCGAGCTAAGAAGCCTGCCACCGATTTAACATTTCAATCGTCTGGTGAAACGAAGCCGATTCATATTCACCCGACCGATCCCAATGCTGCTCCGACTCACATTTCGACAACGCTCGACTCCAAATAGGAAGAAGCGCTCATCCAGTTCCTCCGTGAGAACTGGGACATCTTTGCATGGAAACCTTCTAACATGCCAGGTGTTCCCAGGGGGCTGGCTGAGCACCGTTTGCGAGTCGACCCAAAAGTGAAACCAGTCAAAGAACATCTTTGAAGGTCCGCCATACAGAAGAGAAAAGCGATCGGTGAAGAAGTAGCTCGGCTCCTAGTAGCTGAGTTTATCCGAGAGATTTACCACTCCGAGTGGCTAGCCAATGTTGTCATGGGCCCCAAGAAGGACGACTCACTTCACATGTGCATTGACTTCAAGCATATCAATCGGGCCTGCCCGACAGATCACTTTCCTCTCCCCCGCATCGATCAAATAGTCGACTCGACTACAGGGTGTGAGCGCTTGTCCTTTTTGGACGCTTATTCCGGGTATCATCAGATCCGACTGTATGGACCCGATGAGATAAAAACAGCTTTCATCACTCCATTTGGGTGCTTCTGTTATGTCACCATGCCATTCGGCCTGAAGAATGCTGGAGCCACATTTATGAGGATGATTCAGAAGTGTTTACGCACTCAAATCAGTCGGAATGTGGAAGCATACATGGATGACATTGTGGTCAAGTCACGTAAAGGTTCCGACCTGCTGGCTGACCTTGCTGAAACTTTTGCCAACCTCCGAAGGTATGATATGAAGCTTAATCCATCAAAGTGCACATTCGGAGTTCCGGGCGGAAAATTACTCGGTTTTATCGTTTCCGAACGAGGGATCGATGCTAACCCAGAGAAATTTGGTGCCATTCTCCGAATGAAATGCCCTGTGCGTGTGCACGATGTTCAGAAGCTTACGGGTTGTTTGACCGCCTTCAGTCGATTCATTTCTCGCCTCGGTGAAAAGGCATTGCCTCTTTACCGACTGATGAAGAAGTCTGATAAGTTCGAGTGGACTCCTGAAGCTGATGCAGCATTTGCAGAGCTCAAAGCCCTGCTTTCCACCCAGCTGGTGCTTGCTGCCCCAATCAGCAAAGAGCCTTTACTGCTTTACATTGCAGCCACTAGACAAGTCATCAGTACAGTACTTACGGTCGAGCGGGAAGAAGAAGGAAAAGCCTATAAAGTTCAGCGCCCAGTATATTATGTTTCTGAAGTTTTGACTGCATCAAAGCAAAGATATCCACATTATCAGAGGCTTGTTTATGGGATTTATATGACCACGAAGAAGGTTGCACATTATTTCTCTGACCACTCCATTACATTCGTCAGCGACGCTCCAGTATCAGAGATTCTGAACAATAGAGATGCAACTGGTTGAGTGGCAAAGTGGGCGATTGAACTTCTTCCCTTGGATATCAAGTTTGAGGCAAAGAAAGCTATCAAGTCCCAAGCAATAGCAGATTTCCTCGCCGAGTGGATCGAACAGAAACTGCCGACTCAAGTCCACTCGGAGCACTGGACCATGTTCTTTGATGGTTCCAAGATGCTGAATGATTCCGGTGCTGGGGTGGTACTAGTATCTCCCCGAGGAGACAAGCTCAGATATGTTTTCCAGATTCACTTTGATTCCTCCAATAAAGAAGCAGAATATGAAGCACTCTTATATGGGTTACGTATGGCCATCTCACTCGGCGTCCGTCGCCTCATGGTCTACAGGGACTCAGATTTGGTAGTCAATCAAGTGATGAAGGAGTGGGACGTCAGAAGCCCAGCTATGACTGGTTACTGCAATGCGGTGAGGAAGTTGGAAAAGAAATTTGAGGGGTTAGAGCTCCATCATATACCCCGACTGAAAAATCAAGCAGCAGATGATCTAGCAAAGATAGGTTCCAAGAGGGAAGCCATTCCCAGCAACGTGTTTTTGCAACACATTCATACACCTTCAGTTCAAGAAGATCCTTTCACTGAAGAGCCCCCGCAGCCTAAGAGCGCCACAGATCCGACTAAAGTCGAAGTCCCAGCCGTGGTCGACCTGATCATGGAGGTTTTGGTCATCACTCCCGACTGGACAGTGCCATACATTGCGTATATCCTTAGGAAAGAACTCCCAGAGGATGAAGAAGAGGCTCGACAGATCGTCCGTCGATCCAAAGCCTTTACTATGATAAAAGGACAACTGTTTAGGGAAAGTGTAACCGGAGTCAGCCAGAAATGCATCACACCAGAAGAAGGTCGAGTGATCCTCAACGATATCCACTCGGGAACCTGTGGTCACCATGTGTCCTCTCAGACCATTGTGGCCAAAGCATACCGAGCCGGATTTTATTGGCCACGAGCAAATGAAATGGTGAAAGATATAGTCGACAAATGTGAAGGCTGCCAGTTTTACTCCAATATTTCCCACAAGCCCGCGTCAGCCCTGAAGACTATTCCACTCGCCTAGCCCTTTGCTGTTTGAGGATTGGATATGGTTGGACCCCCGAGGACTGGTAGGAGCGGCTTCACTCATGTGCTTGTAGCAGTCGACAAGTTTACCAAATGGATCGAAGCCAAGCCTATCAAGAATCTTGAAGCCAGTACTGCCGTCAGCTTCATTAGAGAATTGACATTCAGATATGGAGTTCCGCACAGCATCATCACTGACATCGGGTCGAACTTCGATTTTGATGAGTTCAGAGCTTCTGTGATTCCCAAGGCACACGAGTCGACTATGCTTCAGTCGCTCACCCCCAATCGAATGGACAAGCAGAAAGAGCAAATGGCTTGATTCTCAAAGGACTGAAACCCCGATTGATGCGTGATCTCATGCACGCAGCAGGCGTCTGGGTTGATGAACTTCCATCAGTTCTTTGGGGATTGAGGACAACTCCCAATCGGTCGACTGGCCGAACTCCATTCTTCTTGGTTTATGGAGCCGAAGCTGTCCTACCGAGTGACTTGCTTCACAATGCACCCCGAGTTGAGCTCTTCTCTGAAGATGAAGCAGAACAGGCCCGGCAGGACGCAGTCGATCTCCTAGAGGTGGAAAGAGGGATGGCCTTAATCCGGTCGACCATTTATCAGCAAGACTTGCGTCGATTCCACGCCAGAAACATGAGGGGCCGAGCCTTTCAAGAGGGAGACTTGGTTCTTCGAGTGGATCAGCAGAAACCACACAAGCTCGCCCCTGCTTGGGAAGGTCCCTTCATTGTCACCAGAGTTCTCCACAATGGAGCATATCATCTTTACAATGTCGAGCATCAGAAAGACGAGCCACGGGCTTGGAACGCGGAGCTGCTCCGCCCCTTCTATACTTAAGTACTCATTCGGATGAGATGTAATAAGAAATACCTTTGTAGTTTGTTTATCAAAGACAAGAGCTTTACAGTCTTCCTAAATGGTTGTTGTTACTTTTGTTTGCGTCTGAAATCCCCCAGTGGGTGACTTTGCCGTGAATCCGTTTCGCCTGTTTGAACAATCCTACAGAGTGATGAGCAACCCTCCCACTCGGGGGCTTAGCTGCAGTCCAGTACTCGCCTAAGTTTGTAAAATCCTACCGAGTGGTGAGCAAGCCTCTCACTCGGAGGCTTAGCTGCAGTCCAGTACTCGCCTAAGTTTGAAAAATCCTACCGAGTGGTGAGCAAGCCTCTCACTCGGGGGGCTTAGCTGCAGTCCAGTACTCGCCTAAGTTTGTAAAATCCTACCGAGTGGAGAGCAACCCTCCCACTCGGGGGCTTAGCTGCAGTCCAGTACTTGCCTAAGTTTGTAAAATCCTACCGAGTGGAGAGAAACCTCCCACTCGGGGGCTTAGCTGCAGTCTAGTACTCGCCTAAGTTCTCCCACTCGGAGGCTTAGCTGCAGTCCAGTACTCGCCTAAGTTTGTAAAATCCTACCGAGTGGAGAGCAACCCTCCCACTCAGGGGCTTAGCTGCAGTCCAGTACTCGCCTAAGTTTAAAAAATCCTACCGAGTGGAGAGCAATCCTCCCACTTGGGGGCTTAGCTGCAGTCTATTACTCGCCTAAGTTCGAAACACGTCCCTATCCGCAAGGACGACGAGGTGCAGGTCGACTGCAACCTTCTCCTTCGGAGCTACGCCACAAGTACAATGTGCGCTCCATCCCTATCCGCAAGGA
>NC_057808.1:536821223-536835099 GCF_018294505.1 Triticum aestivum | reverse complement strand
CTAAGTTTGTAAAATCCTACCGAGTGGTGAGCAAGCCTCTCACTCGGGGGCTTAGCTGCAGTCCAGTACTCGCCTAAGTTTGCAAAATCCTACCGTGTGGTGAGCAACCCTCCCACTCGGGGGCTTAGCTGCAGTCCAGTACTCGCCTAAGTTTGTAAAATCCTACCGAGTGATGAGCAACCCTCCCACTCGGAGGCTTAGCTGCAGTGTAGTACTCGCCTAAGTTCGAAGTCCATCCCCATCCGCAAGGACGACGAGGTGCAGGTCGACTTCAACCTTCTCCTTCGGAGCTGCGCCACAAGTACAATGTGCGCTCCATCCCTATCCGCAAGGACGACGAGTTGCAGGTCGACTGCGACCTTCCCCTTCGGAGCTGCGCCACAAGTACAATGTGCGCTCCATCCCTATCCTCAAGGACGACGAGGTACAGGTCGACTGTAACCTTCTCCTTCGGAGCTGCGCCACAAGTACAATGTGCACTCCATCCCTATCCGCAAGGATGACGAGGTACAGGTCGACTGTAACCTTCTCCTTCGGAGCTGCGCCACAAGTACAACGTGTGCCCCCTCCCTATCCGCAAGGATGAAGAGGTGCAGGTCGACTGCGACCTCCTTCGGAGCTGCGCCTTAAGTAAAATAGCTGCATCTAAGTACAAAGATTATTCCAGTTGAAGAAGCAAAATCCACTCGAAGGCAAACACAAGCATATTCAGAGATAAACCAAGTTTAGATAAATCCTAAAGTTCCGGACAACGGATCAAAAGTATTCGAGCATCAAGCCCGAAGAAGTTTAACGATTACACAATCACTCGGCATTTCGAGGCAAATAAAGGTGGAGCATAATGTTTTTCGGTCACGCTCAGGAGAAGGACTGGCTGGGTCGCAGAAAATGTCAAGGTCTATGCTGTCTGCAATACGAGTGGCAGCGTCAAGGAAAGTGTCCATGAAGGATTGGAAGGTGTGCCTCTTTGTGTTAGCAACCTTGAGCTCCGCCAGCTTGTCTTCTTTGACGTCTTTGCAGTGCACTCAAACCAAGGACAACGCGACATCAGCGCCACAGCGAGCAGATGACTTCTTCCACTCTTGCACTCGGTCAGGTATTTGATTCAGTCGAGCCATCAGAGACTCGAGGTCTTGAGACAGTTCCGCCTGAGGCCAGAGTTCAGCATCAACCTGAGTCATTGCTGCCTTCAGGCGAGCAAGATAAGCAACCGCACTGTCCATGCGAGATTCCAACCGCAACACATCCATCGCAACATCATCCTTGACTGGACAATTTATGGGATCGAGACCCGTCTCGACCCGCCCAGTTTCCGCTTCAAAGTCTTGGCAAAGCTCTACACAGTCGAGTAAATGATGAGTCGACGATATAATCAAGCTGGACAGTCGACCGTAATAAGTCAGTCAATCATCAATACCTTCAAGTTTTAGGATCAGCTTTGCAGCAAGCTGGCCCAGATAAGACTCCAACTCGCCCTTCTTGGCCTTGAGGCTCCCAAGCTCGTCAGTCAGCCTGTCCTTGTCTTTCTTCAGTCGCTCGACCCCCCGATTGGCGTCAGAGACAACAGTCTTCAGTTTGGAGTTCTCCTCTTCTAACTTGCTGACTGAAGCAAGCTTCTTGTCAGCAAGTGCCGTTTTCTCTCGCGCTTCCTTCTGTGCAGCAGCAAGATCCAGATCCTTCTTCTCCAAAGCCTGATTCATTTTCTCTAAAGAAATAACATTCTTCAGACGGGCTTGGAGTTGACGGTTTTCACTACATACATCTGCTCGAGTGGTGTCACTCGGTTCAAAAATGGAAAGGAAATGGGCCGGCAGTGAGAAAGACAGTTGACGATTGGTTACCTCCCATGGCAGCTACATCACGAGCAGTCTTGTGATTCTTCTGGGCCAATTCCAGATCAAGGTTGAGGCTGATTTGCTGCTTGTTCATTGCGGAAAGCTGAGCCCCAAGATCACAAGATTTCTGCAGTTTAAGCCATATCAGTTGACCGAGATAAAAAGACATCACAGTGATAGCTACTCTAAGACTACCGCCGAATCAAACATTCAACGAAAGTCTCGGGAACTACACCCAGTGGGTGCACTTGGCGTGCCCCCACTGGTTTGAATAAACACTCGACATGGTCTGCCCAGTGCGAGAGTAAAAAAATTAGTTCTCAGACCGTAGTCGACTGCCCGCAGTCAACCACGGTCTCGGGGCTACACCCAGTGGGTGCACTTAGCGTGCCCCCACTGGCTCTGGTGTCATTCACCTGGTCAATCCAGACCGAGTGACAAAATTTGGATTCTCAGACCACAGTCGACTGCCCGCAGTCAACTATGGTCTCGGGGACTACACCTAGTGGGTGCACTAAGAGTGCCCCCACTAGTTCAAAGATTCAATCCAAGACGACTCAAATTGACTCGTGCAACTTCAAAGCAGTCACACCCCAGTGGGTGATCGGACGAGAAATATGATCAATCGGAAATCAACTAACCTGGACATTGGTCTGCAGAGCAGCTCCGACATTGAAGGCCACCTGACTGGCCTCATGCACCACTTTCATTTGCCCCATCACAAGGTTCAACTGAAGAAGAGCTTCCTTGGCGGCAGACGGTGGGTCGTCCGGGGTTCGATACGCACTGAAAAGCGATGATGCCAGAGCAGTCGGAGCAACCGCTGGGTCTGATGCGTGGGGTTGTATTGGTACAACAGAAGTCTGAGCAGCTGATCCTGATGGGCAATCAGTTGACAGCGGGATAGCAAAAGTTACGTTGGTACGTGCCGGATCTGACGATCGTTCGACTGCCGTCCTAGGCGTCTCAGTCGACTGAGGAACCTGAGCCTCAGGCGCTTTCTCGCTCAGTTCCTTGTCCCTCCTCCTCCTTCCCCTCAGCGGTACTTCTTCTTCATCGTCCGGGAGCACAACAACATCCCGTGGCGCCGCAACAAACAGAGAAAGTCAAGGAGATAGCTGACAAACAATCCAGTCGTCCAAATAAATTCGAGTCGGGCAGACTTACTGGCTTTGGAGGTAGCTGCGTCGTCGGTTTCCTTGTTCTCTGGGGCCTTGTCGATATCCATATCAGTCGCAGCCGAGGCCGGGCTGTAAAGGTTCATCATCCACTCGGTCAGTACAAGAGAATCGGTCAGAACAAGAAAATACGGGGAGAACATTTACCCAGAAGCAACAGGAACGTCCATCTTGATTCTAGGCAAGGTCTTCCGAGCCTTCGAAGGATTGATCTTGGGCTGCCTGGTGACCTTCTCAGCCGATTCTGGAGTCGAAGACCGAACACGCTTTTGAGATGGAGCGCTCGAGGCCACAGCCTTGCCGCGCCTGCCCGCGGGATCATGGTGCTGCTTGGATCGACGTTCAGAACGAGGTGGTGAGTCGGCTACCTCCTCGTCGTCCGACTCATCACTCTCATCTTCATCATCGTCGGCTGGTGATTCCCACTCGCCGCTCTCCTCCGCGCTGTCATCGCCTTCATGGTACTGCTTCAAAGCTTGTTCGCCATTGGGCATTGAGTACATCTCTGTATAAATCTACAAAACAAGGAGCCGAGTGGAAATTAGTCGGGTCAACAAACAGTCTGAAAACACATCCAAATCCAATCAGTTGTAATGGCCAAACCTTGTCTGGCTGGTTGCTGTCGCTGAAAGGTTTGACTCTCCTGGCGCCCCTGGGGTTGTCCTTGTTCCCGGTGATGCCCGTCACCTCCTCCGGATGAACCCGAGCGGTATCACTAGCCCCGGAGTACATCCACATGGAGTGGTCACGAGGTTGGAGTGGTTGAATGCGCCAACTGAGGAACACCTCCAGCAGATCCATGCCGGTGACACCTTGGTTGATCAGTTGAACTACCCTCTCGACCAACATGCCCGTCTCCGCCTTCTCCGTGACGGTCACTTTCACCGAAGATGGAGTCTGAACACGATCAAAAGAGAAAGGGGGAAGTCCAGTCGAGTGGCCTGGGGTCGCGATATCCTGGCAATAGAACCAGGTCAACTGCCAGCCCCTGACCGACTCAGGAAGAGTCATCGAAGGGAAGGAACTCCTCTTCCTCTTATGAATACCCAGACCCCCACACGTCTAGATAACATGGGTTTTCTCGTCGTTCGAGTTTGCTTTCTTCACTGTTTGGGAGCGGATAGTGAAAATGTGCTTAAAAAGACCCCAGTGCGGTCGACACCCCAGGAAATTCTCGCACATGGACACAAATGCGGCAAGATATGTGATGGTGTTGGGAGTGAAATGATGGAGTTGAGCCCCGAAGAAATTCAAGAAACCTCGAAAGAAGGGGTGTGGAGGAAGCGAGAAGCCGCGGTCAACATGAGTGGCAAGCAGAACACACTCACCCGGTCGCGGCTGTGGCTCCATTTCCCCCTCCGGCAGCCGCGCAGACTCATGAACGATAAGCCCTAGCTCGGCCATATCGTCCAAGTCTTCCTGCTGAAGAGAGGATCGGATCCAATCTCCCTGGATCCAACCCGACGGCAGCCCCGAGCGCGATGAAGATCCCCGTTTCGCCTTCTTGCTTTTCGCCGCCCCCGTCGCCTTCTTTGCGCGTTCCAGCACCGCCGTTCTCTCCTTCCCATGGCGGTGGAGCGGCGGCGTCGAGAGTGGAGAAGACGGACGAGGTAAAGGAGCAAGAGGAAGAAGAAGGAGAATGGGCACACACAGTGCGGACGCCTCGGCCTCGCCGCTTTTAAGGGCCTACTTCCAAGTGGCTGACGCGTGGGTCCGGGCGATCCTGTCAAATCCCTTAACAGTCGCACACGGAATACATGGTGAAAAAGGTGGCGCAGAAATCGAAACGCCCTACTTATCTACTCCGCTTACCACGGCGCGCTCCGCCTGGCGCGCTTCCACCAAAATTTCGAATCCCGCGAAATCCGGGATCCTCTACAACCGATCACGCCAAAGATTCCATGTCAAAGATAACACTCGACGGATGACGTTATAAAACCAGTCGGTCATTTCTGAATCGATCAAGGTGACTGAAACGAAGCCGAAGTTCCAACAAGTGGCATTCATTTGGAGATGAAAGCAAGTTCCAAAGCAAGGTCAACTTCAACCTTCGTTTCACTCGGAACTCAATCCATTCGGGGGCTAATGATGAGGACATAGACATGGGATAGGGTAATAGGCCTGACCTATACCTCCTACCTAAGGTCCTTGTCCTAGAAGCAAAGAGGTTCAGGAGTAAATAGAGGGGACCCAACGAAGGTGTCGAATGCAATCCACTCGACCTACCATTCACTCGACGACCCCCCATGTTTATGTCACTCGACCACCAAACCACTCGACGTGCAGAAGACCTAAAGCCACTCCGCGCAGCAACGGTCAGGCATTTACTCCCTACCCCCCATTCTACTGTCAGACTTAGAACCACGACACAGGGCACTATCGAGAACACTCTTTATGTGCTTGTAATCCTTTTTCCTGATGTTCTTCGATGAGTCCAAGGACATAGCATGGGAATATTCCGGGTACAGAACGATGAGGACGGCGCCCACCCCCCTCCCCCCGCTGCGCAAATTAAGTACACCTCAAATTAGCCTCCATGCTTGCAAAGGAATGTTTAACACTTACGAAAGGATAGGTGTGGATGACTTACGTGGGATGATAAGGCACGAGAATTGCTTCCTTGTACTTATTAGCGATTAGGAATTCGCCGAGGTACTTGCTCGCATAGTCACGGTGCTCTTTGCAAACTTCCAAGAAGCTCTCGTGCATATAGTACGGGTCCGCGACGCAGATATATTTGATGTTCTCGACCCTGATGAAGTAGTTCAGATACAGCGCATACATGCGGATGAACTGGAAATACAGCTTGGTCATGTGGAACATGTCGTAGATGTAGTCAAATCGCATGATGAACTGATTCGCGGGCCAGTTCTCGACGTACAACTTCCCAGCCGGCACCTTAGCCGCGTAACGCGGATATCTAGGTTCTTCCGCGATCAGAAGGCTTTTCTCTCTGGCCAACACATCTTCATGGAGTCTCCTTAGATCATTGTTTAGTATGTGCTCTAGCGATTTGGCAGGTAGGATCGGGTCGCCGGCGACATGGAAACACTTCTTACCTTCGACAGGTATTCTGTCTACCACCCGGGGCTTCAGAGGCGGCTGGCTGCTTGAAGCAGCTCTGGCG
Source organism: Triticum aestivum (assembly GCF_018294505.1). NCBI lineage: Eukaryota > Viridiplantae > Streptophyta > Magnoliopsida > Poales > Poaceae > Triticum > Triticum aestivum. Next base: position 536,828,959 of record NC_057808.1, on the reverse strand, counting down.
CCTTTAGGGCCTTTCCTGTCCGGTCTCCTTCTTTGCTTCTTGGCGGGTGGCGGTAGTGAGCCCACCATACCTTCCCTAACCACCACCCCCAGTGTCGTCGGGCTAATCAGTGGACGGGCCTTGGGGGGTTGCTGGGTATAGGCGGCATCTGGAGGCGTCTCCTGCGACGTTCGCTTGAAGAGAGACTTTTTGCATTCCGCCTTAGGACGTTTCGGCTCCGGCAAATCAGGCAACATCAAGTCATCATCTCCACGCTCATAGCCTGAGTCTTCGTCGTCCTGAGCCAACAATCCTCCATCATCATAGGCGGTATTGAAATACTTGTCTGGGTCATCATCATCATCCTCCATGTCATCATCAAAATTTGCTTGTTTAACAGCGGGGGCTACATCATCTGGCACTAATGGAGGCTCTCCCTCGCGTCGTCCACTATCACTCGCCATGACAGGTGCAGGTAATGTGGTAGGTGGGGTGGTGTTCATACCTCCTTGAGAAGGTGGCGTTGGCGTGATACTGGGAGCCTCGAGACGAAGAAGAGACTTGGGCCAAGGCAAGAACCAGCTCTTGCATGCGCCAATCATCTTAGGGGTCTCGTCGTCATCGACTAGTACCGGAGGAGGCAAATCCTTGAAGCCCGCTAAGACACTGGCCACGTTAACCTTGAAGACGCCATCGGGCATCTCTCGGTTGTGGAGCATGCGGTCCTTTGGCTTCACGATCATTGCCTTTCCCACGGCCACCTTCTGGCCCTTGATGTCGTAGAGTAGGGTGCACGGGGTGTCGTCGGCCTATGAAGGAGACATGTCTGCGACGTCAAACATCCGAAAGGCAACTGAAACGGAAGACTATAAACATGCTGGTGAAAAGGGTATGATGCATAATTACCATGAGGGCGTCGAGCTTAGTCAACGATGAAGGCCCACCGACCATGCAAGAGACGGAGGTCGGGCTGCTATGAACAGGAGTGGGACCTTTTGTGGTTGCTTGAGCAGGTGCTGGTGCTCTGGTGTTCACCGAATTGCTCCTGACAAAGCTGGGAAGGGGAAAGTCCTCCGGTCGTGCATTTGGATTGTTCTTCGTGAAATCCCATAGTGCCGGAAGCAAGCTGACCACCGCGTTAGTGACCGTTGCAGAGACGGCCCCGAGCAACTCTTCTTTGGTCTCAGCTATGGTCTTATCAACCGCAATCTTGACCTTCTCATCGATGCTCTGCTGAGTGACGACCGAGCATCTCTTCCTTCTTTCCTCTAGCTCCTCGGGGTAGCTCGTCTTCCATGAGGCGCCATCTCCGACGCCGTGCACACGTCCATAGGACGGCGGCTTGTCCACCGGGACCTTCTTCAGTATGTTCAGGCCCGGTTGAATGGGGTGTCCCACTTGGGCCTCGCTGACGACTGTCACGACTCGTCGCTTTTGGCTGCCTTTTGGTGCTGCTCTTTCTGCAAAAGGAACGTGGATGGTTTACTAATGTGACAAAACATGCAGTCGAATTGATTGGAAGCTAATATGATAATGTGGTAATATAACAATTACCAGAAGTCTCATGAACCCCCTCGTGTCCGGGTCCGTGTAAATGATCTTTTTGACTTTGTCCCACTTGTACGGGGCCCTGATCCATTCATGCTCCAACGGGTCGGTGAACTCTGCCAAGGGGTCTGGGATTCCGTGAATTTCACGTTCGGCGTCCTCCTTGGCCCATACGTGCCTCTTCCCCTCGTAACCACGGCTTCCGAGTCGGTGGGGAGGCGTGTTCCTGGCCTGGAGCGCCTTCATTTTCTCCGACTTTGCCTTGACACTTTCTTTACCGCAATTGTCCTTGAATTTTGCAAAGTCCTCTTCCGTTATTGACGGATTATCAGCATGAATCTTGGACCACGGTTCATTCTTCGCAATCACTTTTTTCAACCGAACTTTCCAGGAGGACAAGTTGTTGGTGAACGTCACCATCGCCTTCTCGTTTATCTTTGTCATGGCGGTGTCTTCCCACGGATCTTTATATTTTTCTTCATTCCGGCCGGGGAACAAGAAACTATTGTGCAACTTCTTTAGGAGCATGTGCTCCATATGTGGTATCTGCCACAACCTCTCGTCGTTGATGTTGGCGGTTTCCCTGAGGATGCATCCATGTTGATTGCCCCAGCACGAGCGCGCTTCCTCCGGCTCCGTTGGCTCTAAATTCTTGGGGTGCATCTCCGTGGCCACAATTTGTCCGATGCCAAGATCGTTTCGTCTTCCTGTCAAGCTCGTTTCGTCTTCCTGTCCTCTTCTTTTTCGGTGCTTTACCGGCTACAACAGCATCGTTGCCGGTCTTGGGGGTGGTGTCGGTGCCGGTGCCAGTGCTGGTGCCGGTGTCGCCGTCGGTGTCGGGGTTGGTGCCACTGCCGCCACCATGCAACCCCATCTGGTGTTCGTTCAGGTTATCGAAATAGTGATTTGCTGCCTCGATGGGGTCTTCGAGGCGAACAGAACCACCCACGACTTCGGCGTCGGTAGACATGTTTCCTATTGATCGACAATTGTAAATAAAAGATATATTGAAGAGGAAAAAGTGGCCTATGTTTGGTCGGAATGTTGATTCATTCCCCTTCCGGCAAATCCCGGGTACTCCATATGTCCTATATTCTAGCACAAGTCATGCCAAAAATCACGGAAATTTTCGGCATGACCTTTGCTAAAAAGTGGACACATGGAGGGCCTGAAATTTGCCGGAACGGAAATGAATTAACATTCCGGCAAAACATAGGCCACTCAGATTATTTTCGACATGCAACCAACATATATCATTCAAGCAAAAGCAAGCTTGTACTTAAATGCACAAAAATGACAAAAATAGCTACAAACTTGCTCTCTCTCTCTCTACAAATTTTGCTAACTTGCTCAAATTTTTGCTAACTTTGCTAACTTTGCTAATTTTTTTAATTTGCTACAGTTTTTTTATTTGCTACTGTTTTTATACCAAATTTTTTGCTACTGTTTTTTTTAAATTGCTACTGTTTTTCTAAATTTTGCTACTTTTTTTGAAAATTGCTACTGTTTTTTATACCTATTTGCTAATCACCTACCGCCCTAATTTGCTAAGAAAAGTAGATAACTTTGCTAATTTTTTTGCTAAATTTCCTAAATTGCTCCTAAATTTCCTAAACCAATTTGCTAAATTGCCCTAAACTAAATTGCTCTCTCTCTGCTACATCTCCTAGCTAGGGTTCAACATCCAAATTAGAGAGAGAGAGAGAGGAGGGCAGGGGAGAGGATAGGGAGATGCTTACGGGGTGGTGGACAGGGCGGCAGCGTCGAGGGCGGGTGCGGGGCGAGGGCCGACGAGGTCGAGAGCGCGGGCGCAGGGGCAGGGAAGGGGCGGGGCGGCGTTGTAGTCGACCAGGGGCGACGGCCGGCGACGAGGTCGGCGGCGGCCAGGGCGACGGCCGGCGGTCGAGGGCGAGCAGGGAGACGGATGGCGCGAGGGCGGGCAGGGCAATGGCGGCGGCGACAGAGTGGGGGGAAGAGGGTGTGGGGAGAGTGGGGGAGAATTGGGACTTGGCGGTTTTGGCAAAATTTGAGGTTAACTCAAAATAGTAGTAGCGCTGGATTGCTATCCAGCGCTATAGCTAACTTAGCCATAGCGCTGGGTTGCAAAGCAGCGCTACTACTAATGGCACATAGTAGTAGCGCTTTCCTAGAGTCTAGCGCTACTGCTAACTTAGCTATAGCGCTGGTTCTCAGTCCAGCGCTACTGCTAACTATTCCAATTTTTTATCTTTTCTTTTTATTATTTTCCTTTTCTAGTTTTTAGTTTTATTTTATTTTATTATTTTCCTTTTCTTTTCTGTTTACTTTTCTTTTTCTTTTGTACTGCTTTCTCCCTTTTGTTTTTGTTTTTTTGTTTTTCTCCCGACGACGGCGTCTCCCCCGATATCACCAGAACCATGCATTTGGTGCTAACATATCAGTTGATTGATAATGGTTACTTAAGTGCGTACACGAAATAGATACATATATATATATAAATGTAGGTTTCTGATCAGCTGTGCCGATGACGTTTCGCATTGAGCTTCTTCCCTTTCTTGTTCGTTGCCGAGTAATTGAGCCCCTCCTTGTGACTTTTCCGGAGCCATGGATTACGATCTTTCTTAGGTAATGTAGTATTGATTCTTCTTTTCATGGATGCTTCATCGTCATCGTCATCTTCCCTCATCGGGTTGCCGTATTGGTCGTAGTCTTCCTCGTTGGCTACTCCATCCATTCCGACGATGCTCCTTTTGGATCTCCTCTTGACAAAACGGATGGGATTGGCTGGGTCGGTTATGAAGAAGCATTGTGTCACGTGCTTAGCGTGTACCCATGGCTCTGGCGATGACGTTAACGTTCAGAGGAGTGCTCTTTGCGTCGGGTATAGACATGGTGGTGAAATACTTGTTTTCTCTTACGATGTCCTTGGCCCATCTGACATGGAACATCGTCGCATCGTGCATTCTAGCATAGTCAAGCTCCCAGATCTCTTCCACCCTTCCGTAGAATCTTTCAGTTGTGTCGTTGGCGTCAGTCACACATTGAATCGTCACCCCGGAGTTCTGGTAATCACTGTCCATGTCTTTGGCCCCCGTGTAGAACGTGTACCCATTGATATCGTAGGACTGATAGGTTGCGAGCTTGGGCGCGGAGCCATGTGCTAAGGCGTATATGAGCAATCCATTCGAACTGCCCTCTTCCGGGGGATTTTCAAGAACTTGCTCTTTGAACCAGCGCAAGAAAGTGGCGTTGTGCTCTACAGTAACTTTGTCGTCCGTCTTGAGAATCCCCTTATCACGGTACTTCTTTGCGATGGTTTCTTTGTGCTGTGCCACATAATCATCTAGCACATCTAGGTGTTGTAGCACTACTAAGTTAGCCCTGTCAAAGTCGTTCCGTCTATCCGAGTAGTCCACGTGCAATTCCCTCCGGCCGTTGTTGTGACCATCTCCTTCGAGCTTCCCATCGTGCTTCTTGACAAGCAAACCAACAACAGGGTCTTCGACGCTTATATAATTCTCGCAAAAGGAGACGCACTCATGCATCAGATACCCCTGGATGATGCTCCCTTCCGGACGGGACATGTTACGAACGAATCCTTTGATGGCCCCATTCATCCTCTCGAACAGCATCACGTTGTGAAGGAATGTCGGCCCGAGGTCGATGATGTCGTCCATGATGTGGACATACAGATGCACCATGACGTCAAAGAATGCGGGTGGGAAGTACATCTCAAGCTAACATAGTATGACAACGATCTCTTCCTGTAGCCTCCGGAGCTGCTTCACACTTATGGACTTTCGAGATATAACGTCGAAGAAGTTGCAGAGACCAGTAAGCGTGTCACGGACGTGCTTCTCCGTTATCCCTCTAATGGCAACCGGGAGTATCTACGTCGTCATCACGTGACAGTCATGAGACTTCATCCAGCTGAACCTTTTCTTCTTGGGGTCTAGAAATCTGCTTATCTTCCCACAATAACCGGAACTGACTTTGATTCCCATAAGGCACTTGATGAATTGATCGATCTCCTTCGCACTTAAGGTGAAGCAAGAAGGGGGGCAATAATTCTCCTCCTTCTTGTTGACTTTTCTGCCCCTTTCCCCCTCCTCCGTCTCCTCCATCAACTTTTTACGGTGGAGATCTTTCCTGATCTTCAAATCTTCCAAGTCTTTCCTTGCCTTCGGCCCATCCTTGGTCTTATCCGGCATGTTCATCAGTGTGCCAAGCAAGCTCTCGAGGACATTCTTCGTGATATGCATTGGATCAAGGCAATGAGGTGTGTCATGATTGGGCCAGTACTCCAAGTCCCAGAAAACATACCTCGTTTTCCATACATTCATCAGCGGCTCCGGCGCCTTTTTGATCTTTCCCAGCGCGGGGCATTGTTCCCAGTTTCTCAACAGCTCGTCGATTTCGGTGCCGCTCCTCTTACGTGGAGGTCCTCGAAGCTCAGCCAACCCATTGAATAGATCTCCACGCTTTCTCCACGGGTCATCCTTCTCGAGCCATCTACGATGCCCCATGTACACGATTTTCCCGGACCCGCCATCTTTCGTTGACGTAAGCTGCTGAGATATTGTATCATCCATGCACCTCGTGCATCCGAAGTATCCGCGGCACACCTGGCATGAGGTGTACCCGTAACCGAGATAGTCGTGCACCGTCGTCATTAGCGCGGCTCTCATATGGAAATATTCTCCTTTGCTGGCGTCCCATGTCCATGCCGGTGTTTTCCATAACATGTCTAGCTCCTCTTGCAAAAGCCCTATATACAGGTTAATACTATTTCCCGGTTGTTTCGGCCCTTGAATCAGCATGCTCATGTGTATGTACTTTGTCTTCATGCACTTCCATGGGGGGAGGTTGTACATCCATACAAACACGGGCCATGTGTTGTGGTTGGTGTTCTGGTTTCCAAACGAATTCATGCCATCGGTACTCGCACCAAGCACGATGTTCCTTGGATCTTCTACAGCAAATCCATATACGGCGTTCAATGCTCTCCACTGGCTACCATCTACGAGGTGTCTCAGCCTTGGATCATCTCCATCGTCGGGCTTCTTCCTTTCCGCGTGCCAGCGCATGAGCTTTGCTTCCTTACGATCTACGAAATACTGTTGCAGACGGGGAGTGATCGGAAAATACCATACAACTTTCTGAGGAGCTTTCTTTCCTGCCTTCTTGTATCGAGAAGCATTGCACACTGGACAACTGGTTTTTTCTGCGTGCTCCCCCTGATAAATGATGCAATCGTTGATGCATGCGTGGTACCTAATGTGCGGCAAATCAAAAGGGCAAACGATTTTCTTGGCCTCCTCGACATTAGTAGGACACAGGTTCCCCGCGGGAAGAACTTTATTATGTAGAAACTTCAAATGCTCATCGAGACTTTTGTCTGTCCATTTGGTTTTGGCCTTCGTCTTTATAAGTTCGAGCGTGAAACTCAAGCGGGTCACCTTGGGATTGCAGCCGTCATACAATGGAGTCCTCGAGTCTACTTCAAGTTGCGCCAGCTTGGCCTCCTCTCTAGAAGCAGCTCTCTCGCTAGTCGTACTCTTGCGAAGCAGGTCTCGAACATGAGGGTCCTACACGACTGCACTTAGTAGCGTCGAAGACTGCGGCGTGACCGCCGCCTCTTCTCCGCCGCCATGTCCGGACTCTTCTTCGCTGTGTCCGGAATCTTCTCCCCCGCCGTTGTCATTTCCGGACTCTTCCCTGCCGTGTTGTCCGGCGCCATCGTCTTCTTGTCGATCGGTCATCTTTTCGTCTAGCCTCATGTCGTTATTCCCTGCCATGTGGACGTCCTCATCATCATCATCATCATCATCATCTTCACTTATCCACTGAGTATAGCCATCCATGAAACCATTCATCAGCAGGTGCGCCTTCAAAGTGCCATGATCAAAAGGGTCCAAAAGGACTCCTTCCTTGCATCTTGCACACGGACATGTAATACTAGTCCGATTATTTGCATACATGTCCATCACCGTGGATTGCATGTACCGCTCCACCTTCCATCCACTCACCTTCATGACCGATTGCACGGTATAACAAGCAAACGGGTTATGAAATAAATAATGCATGCTTCAAAGTCATATATATAAAATTTTGGCATGACCTTGCCTAAAAATAGGACATATGAGTTTGCTCGAAATTCACCGAAATAGAAATAAATCGGCATTTCGGCAAAACATAAGCAACTCGAGGGCATGTCACTAGCATAAATC
>NC_057808.1:536819122-536820743 GCF_018294505.1 Triticum aestivum | reverse complement strand
GCTAGCTAACTAATGGAGAGGGGTTATGGTGGATGGGGGCATTAATGGGGGAGAGAAGAGAGGTGTAGGAGAAAGAGAGAGGCCATTTATGGAGGAGGGTGCCATTAATGAGGAGAGAAGAGAGGTAGGAGGAAGAGAGAAGAAGAGAAACAATGGTGGAGAGTGGAGAGTGGAGACTGAAGAGGGGAGAGGGGAAAGGAGGGTGAGAGAGGGCAAAGTGGGGGGAGAGGAGGGGGAGGGGTGAGAAAGGTGGCACCAGCCGCAACTACCGGTAGCGCTGCTTAGCAAAACACGCTGCTGCTAAGGGACTTAGTAGTAGCGCTTTCCAGGAAAAGCGCTACTACTAAGTGGGGCCCATTAGCAGTTATGGTGCAATAAAAAAAGCCTTTTAGTAGTAGCGCTGGATTCTATACAGCGCTACAACTCCGCCAACAGTCGGTGGCCTTGCCTGATCCTACATAGTAGTACCTTTTTTTGTTTCCCAGCACTACTACTATGGAGATACTAGTAGCGCTTGCTAGGAAAAGCGCTACTGCTAATTAGCAGCAGCGGCTACTATTTTACAGCCCTACTACTAAGCTACTCTGTATAAGCATTTTCCTAATAGTGCCTGGAGTTCAATGCAACAATTTTACCGTGCACAATTGCATGACATATGGTCATCTGATATTTTTCCCTATCATTGAGGCGCCCATCTGTCCGCTTGAAGTAATCACTGATATTTTCAGGACATGATTGTCACATCAGCGTAGGGTGCATCGGATGGCTAGAGGAAATGCAAAAAACATTCATTGACCCCATTTAAATTTAAGCATTATACTGAGACATTTCACATTTACGCGTCATCATGCGTGCTCTGGAATGAATTACAATAGTATATTGAAAAGAACGATGCAAGTGTTGTTGTGTTATTGATGAGATTAAAGATAAAAAGTTGAACACACCGATTTCATTTATTCCCTCGGACACATTTGCTGGGACTTCGAACATCAGAATACCTGATCTATTTTGTGAGAAGTAGTATGAGAGAGTGTGCTTGGCTCGTTGATTTGTTGAGTTGCTGCTTGTCGTGCTTTTCCCTGATATTTGTGGCACTCGTATTTGAAGATGTTTGTACCCACAGTCCAAAGTCATAGATGTGATCGAAGCAGCTGGCGGAGGTTCAAAACTTGTAGCGGTGAAATCTTGGTGAGGTGACAGCCGGCAATGTCTTCATCACCGTTGGTTCCTATGAACCATCAAAGCGAAAACACAGTCTTCTATCCATACCCTTCACTTCTTTGTATCCTCGCCTAGACGAACGGTCACCTTTACATCCAAGACAAGAAAGAAAAGTTGACGCGAGAGCATGTCATCCAAAATGGTCGGAACAGGAGGATGCGTGACTTGAAGGATGTGGATAGCTTAGGAAGCAGAGTAAGTGAGTAAGATCCAAGCAAACAAGGAGTTGTGCACCCTCTAGTGCATGATTTAATGCGCAGGTTCCGAGGGTAATTCCTGGTGACTTCCAAGCTCACAATATCAGATTCAAATCCCTATTGTGCAGATCTAACAAGTAATGCGCGAATAAAATTGGATATTTCTAAAACAAATAAGTAAAGTGAAGAGCATGCTATTCATC
>NC_057808.1:536817719-536818723 GCF_018294505.1 Triticum aestivum | reverse complement strand
CCCTTTATAAAGACTTGAGTGGTACCATTGGCATGAAGCCATGGATCCTCGGGTAGGTCAGCAATTAGGCATCCCTTGATTATGAGCTTCGTTCTCATCCGGCGGGTCAAAGGCTATATGAGACCTTTATTTAAACGAAGAATTTGCTTAGCCTTTTACTTTTTAGGACAAAAACTTTACTAAACATTGGACAACTACTTTAAGACGATGCACCTAGCCAACCCACAACTTATTATTACTTTCACAAAGTTCATGGAAAAGAAAGGCCGACCGCCAATGTGTCATCCTTGAGGAAGCTATATAAGTAGAGCCAATGTTTTCTGGTCCAAATGTTATTTTGCGTTTTCACATGCTAAGGTGTCCTTGAGCAAAAACATTATGAGAATACTTAGCAAAGGAACATTACGAACTACTACTACCTCCAAGGGCAGATGCACGTGATTTTATGTTTTGAAAGGCCGAAAGTTGTTAAGTTTCTCCATTATTACTATAGAATTCCTTAATATTATTCCTAAATATATAAAGTGCAATTCCCTGCATGCAGCTGCTGAGAAAAGCATCGAGAATCACATATGGTTAATGATAGGAACTTGTGTGCGGCATAACTCATACAGTCAAGTATCTGATACTTTGAGCCAGCAAGTATGGTTGTGTATGCCATGTATGCCTTATTTACAGATGCACATTTGTCTAGTACTTGGATCTCTCTAGAGTCGGGACCCTTAATTAATTTATCTGAGACAATATAAGATATCTTAGAGATACCACAGGCAATCAAGAACGATGAAGAACGAAATCAACATAGAGGACACAAGATTCTAACATGGAAAACCCCTCCAACATGAAGGGGAAAATACCACGGGCGCCAGTTAGCATAACGGCACTATATCGGGTGAGGTTGCAAACAACGGGGATTTATAATTGATTAACTTATTCCGTGCGGCGGCTTACAAGAGGTATATATAGCAACATTGACTTAGGTCAATACTGATCCAAGAGGAGGA
>NC_057808.1:536808705-536817510 GCF_018294505.1 Triticum aestivum | reverse complement strand
CGGCTCAAGCCTCCTCGCGACGGGCGTCCACTCCGCTCGTCAGAATCTAGCCTTTAACTTTATACTTGAATTTGGATCACAACATAATAGGATAATACTAGCTTCAGACAGAGTTGAAGAATATTTAGTACTATTAGTTAACGGGATGATAAACCACCCTTGCATTTCCAAATATTTAGTAGTAGACAACTGTGGAGCATGTTGGAGGAGACGGAGACTAGCAAACGTCAATAGTTTCATAGCCGCTCTGCTTTTCATTCTCCTTTTAAGACTATCCCTGCCGGAATTTTTTGTTCAAAAATTACAATTTTGGAGACGTCGCATTAGTCCGGCCATATATAGCCGCATCACAACCACAATGGCTATCAAGTGGTCATGTGATATGAATAGATCACTAGAGTTAGACTGTTCACGGTGGCAACAACATTCATAGTGGATAGTACATCAATTAGTCGACATGAATATGAGGCATAGGAGGTTCTGGAGCAATTATCAGAGATGAACACGGATCCTTCATTTCAGGAGGTAGCTGGGTTATTCACACGTGGAGGATGCAGCCACTGCTGAAGCCAGTGCTCTACGAGATGGACTGCTTCTCGCTGAAGACGTTGGATGCAACCGAATCCTTTTTGATTCATTGTTTTAATTTTGAGCATCCATGGGTAACTCTAGGTGCCTTCCATGCCCATCCTATCACATTCAAATCACTATTGTGAGAATACAACAAGTAATGCACAGATGACATTCGATAACTCTAGTACAAAAAGAAGTAAATTGAGGAACTGTTTATTCATCTTTTGCTTAGGGAAACCTAGCTTGCTCTTTATGTAGCATTGATTGGACTTAAGGATCCTTCGATAGGTCAAGTTAAGCATCCCTTGTGCGGCTGGTGTGCAGGATCATGTTATTGCTCTTCAGTATGTGCCTTCAGAGTTAGAGTTGGCGGACTTCTTCACGAAGGCGCAGACTAGAGCGCACTATGGACTTTACCTCTCCAAACTCAGTGCTGTGGATCCACCATGAGTTTAAGGGGGAGGAGGGTGTTAGAGTTATATCTATTGTGGCCTTTGGCCTCCCCCTGTACATGTATATATGATGGCGCAGACTAGAGCTGAAGTTTAAAAAATGAAGTGAATTCTGAAAACTTAGTTCATTTAGCTGACATAAAGCGGGACGAAGGGTATCATCAAGCTTCTAAATTTGCATGCCTATGCAAGCATGCCCACGAACGGACTGACAGTCGGGAGTCGTCGAATCTATCTGCTGAGAAGCAACCTAGACGATATGAGGAGGAACAAGCTAGTTTTGGAACATGCGTCATGCGTTTTACGTACGGTGAGGACAGGTACCCGTTGACGAAGTGCAGGCAGTGGAGGTGAGGGCAAGACGCCAAGGTTGCCGAGGCTGAGCGCACCTCGCGTGACGCCTGTGCCTTCCTGGTCGCGTCCACCATTGATCGATCAATTGCCGCGGTACTACACTGGTCTCGACAGCGCGTCACGGGGGCAGAGCAAAGCTTACACCTATGTACTATGGGTGATCCCGTTGGCCCCAAGCCGCTGGTGAAGAAGTTTGTTTGTGTGAACTGTGAGTTTGAGAGTAGGAGGATGAGGAGAGAATTCAAGAGACGACCAGACCAAGCCACCGCGCTCGCTAGGTCCACGAACCACACTGCAACGCCTTAAAAACAGAGATTTTCTACGTCCTCTTCTTGGCAGCGTGCCGCCTGACGTTGGGAATTGAAGGTGATGTAGCGTTTGGTTCCATTCCAGCGTACACCATGTACGTAGTCAAAGCAGTAGATGCGGCTACTGCTTCCCTACTACGCCATATGGCGTGATAACGTGGCGGACAGAACGTCCAATTCCGGAGGACACATCTGCTAGCGGAAGGTGAACATTCGACTGAGCTGACTGTTAGCACGGCACTAGTATTACTCTCAGAATATGGTGGGGATTCACAAGATCTGAAGATTACAAGCACCAAGGTGCCGAATTGGAGATGAGGGGAAAATGAACTAGGGTTCTAAGGTAGTAGGTAGCCGCCGGCGTGCCGTGCCGTGCCTTGATCGATCTTCGATCCCCCTCAGGGTTGCCCGCTTCTCCCTTTATCCCTCCTGTGTTGCGTTCACCCACTGGCAGCCACTCACTCTTGGGTTGGCTTTCTTGATCCTCTCTGCTGGGCCTTGGGCCGTCTCCTCGTCGGGCTCGGTAGTTGGTTGGGCTGATGGGCTGGTGCTGTCAGGGGTGCTAACACCCTCCCCTGCTTGAGTTGCGGCTTGTCCCCAAGCCGCTGCGCACGGGAAACGCGAATGAAGCTCGTCTCTGTCTTCCCAAGTTGGCTCGATGGAATCGCCGGACCAGCGCACCAACACTTGAGCCACCACTCTGTTCGCTTTAGTCTTCATGCGACTGTCAAGCACTTCCACAGGAATCGCAAACTGGTTAGTATCAGCAGGCAAAACAGAGGAAACGGACACACCTGGCTTGATGGCTTTGCGAAGTTGCGAAACGTGGAACACGGGGTGGATCTTTGAATGTTCAGGCAATCCCACTCTGTATGCTACCTGCCCAATCCGGTCTTGCACCAAGAAGGGCCCGAAGTAGCGGAAAGACAGTTTGTGACAGGCGCGACGAGCTACTGAACACTGAACATACGGCTGAAGCTTGATATAAACCGAGTCACCAATGTCAAAGCTGCGTTCAGATCGGTTCTTATTAGCTTGATGTTTCATTCTTGTTTGAGCCCGCAGTAAGTGCTGACGGATTAAAGCTTGCATTTCCACCCTGTCGGAGAGCCAGGCATTCAGATCGGTGACAGGAGTAGCCGAAGCTGCCTCAATCCCCCAGTGTCGTGGTTCGTGACCATAAAGAACAAAGAAGGGGGTTTTCCCATGAGCGCTGTGGTAACTGGTGTTAAACCAATATTCAGCGAGGGGCAGCCAAGGACTCCATTTCTTTGGGCAGGCATGGACAAAACACCGGAGGAAAGTCTCCAGGCACTGATTGGTACGCTCGGTTTGCCCATCAGTTGCAGGATGGTAAGGAGTACTCATTCTCAGTGTCGTGTTGGTCGGGCGAAAGAGCTCCTTCCAAAATCTGCTAGTGAAGATGGGGTCACGGTCCGACAAAATCGAGTCAGGCAAGCCGTGCAATCTGTAAACTTGATCAACATAAGCAGTAGCCACTTGAGATGCAGAGAATGGGTGTGTCAAGGCCAGAAAATGACTGTACTTGGAGAATTTGTCGACGACCACCAAAATACAATTGGCTCGCCCAGATTGAGGCAATCCCTCGATGAAGTCCATGGACACCATTTGCCAGGCACGCGCAGGGACTGGCAAGGGTTCCAACAGTCCGGGGTACTTGCAGCGCTCTGGCTTGGCTTGTTGGCATACCTCGCAGGCCTGTACAAATTCAGTGACGAGCCGCTTCATACGTGGCCATGCGCAAACTGTTTCCAAGCGCTGATATGTTGCAGGGGCCCCGGAGTGGCCACCAATCGCCGACTGATGCCCCGCGATCATCATGCGCTGCTGCATTTGGCTATTGCGCCCAATCCAAATTCGCCCTTGGTAACGCAAGAGGCCATCTTCCAAAGAAAATTGCTAGTGTGATTGGGGGTTAGCATGTATCTCCTTAATGATTTTGAGGGTAGGTGCATCCTGGGCATATCCAGCTTTCACCTCCTCGAACCACTCGGGTTGACAGAGGGAGATAGCATAAAGCTCATCAGTTTCTGAGATTGGCCGACGAGAAAGAGCATCAGTAGCCCCATTGTCGACTCCTTTCCGGTAGCACAATCTGTAGCGAAGACCCAATAGCTTGGTGAAAGCTTTCTGCTGCCAAGGGGTGTGCAAGCGTTGATCTTCCAAATGAACTAAGCTGCGTTGGTCAGTTTTGATGATGAACTCTGCTGTCTGGAGGTACTGCCGCCAATCTTCAACTGCTAATAAAATAGCCAACAATTCCTTCTCATATTTAGAAAGCCCCTTATTGCGAGGACCGAGAGGCTTACTCAGAAATGCCAAGGGATGACCGTCTTGTTGCAAAACAGCTCCAACGCCAAGATCACTAGCATCGGTCTCAAGGACAAACTGCTTCGAGAAGTCTGGCAGGGCAAGGACAGGAGCTGTTACCAATGCAGTTTTCAAGGTCTCAAACGACGTTGTGCACTCACTCGTCCACACAAAAGGGATGTTTTTCTTCAAAAGATGTGTCAACGGCTTTGCTATAATACCATAATGGCGAACAAATTTGCGGTAGTAACCGGAAAGGCCCAAGAATTGCCTTAGCTGTTTGACATTGATGGGAAGAGGCCACTGTTGCACTTGCTTGATTTTATCAGGTTCTGTGGAAACCCCTTGTTCACTGATGACAAATCCCAGATAGGAGAGTTCTCTTTGAGCGAAAAAGCATTTGGAAGCTTTGATCTGCCATTGGTCATTGCGCAAGAGTTGTAAGACTTCTCGAAGATGCTTGACATGGTCAGTAAAGGTCTTGGAGAAGACGATAATGTCGTCGAAAAACACCAGAACGCAAATACGCGATACCGGTTTCAGCGTGTGATTCATAGCTCCTTGAAAGGTTGCTGGTCCCCCTGCCACTCCAAATGGCAAGACCTTGACCTCGTAGTGACCAGAGTGAGTTTGAAAAGCAGTCTTGAATTCTTCTCCTTCTGCCAATCTGATTTGATGGTAACCGGAACGGAGATCTAACTTCGAGAACCAGCTAGCTCCTGATAGTTCATCGAGTAATTCATCAATGATTGGAATAGGGAATTTTGGAGTGACGGTCAGCGCATTTAACTTGCGATAGTCAATGCACAAACGCCATTGGCCGTCTTTCTTGCGCACCAGAATTGCCAGAGAAGCAAAGGGACTATTGGAGTGTTGGATGATGCCCGAAGCTAGCAGCTCTTCGACTTGACGCTCAATTTCATTTTTGGTGTCTGGTGAGTGCCGATACGGACGGATATTGGTTGGTTGAGCCCCTGGAAGGAGTGGGATCTTGTGGTCGCAAGCTCTACGAGGTGGAAGGCCCTGGGGGGTGGCAAACACATCAGAAAACTCTTCCAAAATGTGCTGAATTTCAACTGGCACTGATGATGTATCAGCAAACTGTTGTGCTTGTTTGTGCTGATCAGGAGTAGCACAGAGGTACACAAGATGATCCACTTCGCCTTGGACACACATGTGCTACAGTTCTTCAGCGGATATTTGAGGGCATTTGTTTTCAGAGAATTTGTGCCCTTGTAACTGAATCGGGGTAGAAGCCGAGGGAATTGTCACCGTTTTGTTGATCCAATCAATGTGTGGATTCAAAGCTTCCAGCCAGTCCATTCCCACAATCACATCAAAACCTCCCAAAGGCAACACTTTAAAAGAGGTGGCAAACTGATGCCCTTGTACTGTCCACTGACATTCAGTTAATTCTTGCTCACACCGCAGCTCTGCTCCGTTTGCAACCTTCACACGAGCTGCTTTGGGCAATTGTTGTAATCCCAGCAAGCCCTCGGCACAACGTGAGTTGATGAAGGACGCTGAGCTGCCCGAGTCAATCAACACTTCCACAGCTTGATCCTGGATTAATGCGCTGAACTGCAGTAGTTTGGAAGTGTCATTCCCGTTGAATGCTTGCAAAGATACTGCATAAACTGTTTCTTCAGTGGAATCCGGACCAACACTCGTCTCTCCGTCTGTGTTTTGTTCAATCCCCATGAAATCCATTAATTCCTCCAACACATGCATCTGGATTGTGGTTGGACAAGTGTGGTCACGCCCCCAACGCTCGCCACACTTGAAGCATAATCCCCTGGCTCTTCTGTATGCACGGAGAGTGTTCAGCGGGTTTGTTTCTTGTGGTGCTTGCCTTGGTTGTTCAACCGGTGCCGCACGGGCCGCTTCGAGGCCATGGCGATCCGCTGCGACTGGTGCTGTAGGAGGACGAGGTTGGTGGAGGGGCACTGCCTGAAGAGGTAGGCGAGGCGCTGGCCGTAAAACTTGTTCAGGGGGACGAAACTGCTCCGGCCTTCCCCCATCATGCACTTCCTCCTGGACCAATGCAAGGGCACAGGCCGTGTCCAAGTCTGGAGGCCGCTGCACCATGATCGCAGCATGCAAGTCCGCCCTCAGGCCGCCGATGAACCGTGTAAAAAAGTAGAAAGGATGAACCTCGTCAGAATAAGATAATAACTGGTTCATCAAATGTTCAAAGCGATCAATGTAATCCTGTACTGAACTATGTTGTTTGATGGCAAAAAATTGTCTAATAAGGAGCTGGTGGCGATCATGCCCAAAACGGGTTTATAAAACATTGCATAGCCCCTCCCAATCTAAGCATAACACTTTCTTCCGAACTGATTGCAACCAGACTGCTGTCGTAGGAGAAAAATTCAGTGTAGCCATTTGCACCCAAACTGACTCTGGGATCCCATAGATGGTGAAGTATTGTTCGCAGAGATCTTTCCACAATAGTGGGTTCTCTCCATCGAACACAGGAAAAGGCATGGAAGGTGGACTGGGAGCATTTGAGGCAAAAAATGGTGCTAAATTCCCTGAACCCCCAGCCGGTGACAGAGTGTTGGTGATAGCAGGTAACTGAAGCCGGGAATTGACCGTACCGTTGGCCGGAGGGGCCGACGGGCTGACGAGCACCCCGTCGACCGCCGTCCGTGGAGGTGATGCAGTGCCGAGGCCATCGGCCCGAGGAGGAAGACGCGCCGGGGATCCGTCCGAAGACGAATTGTTCTTCCGCGCCAACAGATCGGCGTGATCTGTTGCCGACGCCTCCTATGCGTCGTTTCCCTTGTCGCTCGCGCGCTGCTTCTTGAGTAAGTCGACTGCCTCCTGCGGATCGGCGATCTGCGAGTCGATCGCAGGTCTCCATGACGCGAACTCGACGACGTCGGAAGACTTGATGTCCTCCTTCCACTCCGCCCGCAGCTCCTTGAAGAACTCCTTGAGGTCGCCCTTGGTGATGGGCTCCTGGTCCTTCTGCATCCTCTCCGCTCGCTGTTGTCGCGTTTCGATGATGGACGCCGCCAGGACGGAAACAAAATTGGGCGCTGGGCTCTGAGTACCAAGTGTTAGCACGGCACTAGTATTACTCTCAGAATATGGTGGGGGTTCACAAGATCTGAAGATTACAAGCACCAAGGTGCCGAATTGGAGATGAGGGGAAAAGGAACTAGGGTTCTAAGGTAGTAGGTAGCCGCCGCCGTGCCGTGTCGTGCCTTGATCGATCTTCGATCCCCCTCAGGGTTGCCCGCTTCTCCCTTTATCCCTCCTGTGTTGCGTTCACCCACTGGCTGCCACTCACTCTTGGGTTGGGTTTCTTGATCCTCTCTGCTGGGCCTTGGGTCGTCTCCTCGTCGGGCTCGGTAGTTGGTTGGGCTGATGGGCTGGTGCTGTCAGGGGTGCTAACACTGACCCTGCTGGATGGGATGGAGACACATGGGCAAAGCAAGTGCACGCTTTAGTTGCGAGCGTCGATGGAAAGTTCCTGGTGCCTTCTATGCCCATGCTATCGAAACTCAAATCTTTATTGTGCGGAGACACAACAAATGACGCATGATTTAGATTGAGAAATTCCAAGACATATAGCAAAATGAGGAAAATGCTATTCATCTTTTTTAGGGAAGCCTAGCTCCCTCCTTATAAAGGACTTGGGTGGTAGCATCGACATGAAGTTATGGGTCCTACACTAGGTCAATGGTTGAGCATCCCTTGATTACCTCCCTGGTCAAAGGCATGACAGTTCTATGCAAACAATGGATTTCCTAAGCCTTTTCGTATTGCAAGGAGGAACCTCATTGACCTTCTGGCCTCTGCATAATAATGACGCACCT
Source organism: Triticum aestivum (assembly GCF_018294505.1). NCBI lineage: Eukaryota > Viridiplantae > Streptophyta > Magnoliopsida > Poales > Poaceae > Triticum > Triticum aestivum. The sequence goes on along the minus strand of NC_057808.1, from coordinate 536,809,662 downwards.
AGGCAACGTAGTATTACTTATTGCAACAAAGATCATGGAAAATAAAGCCCGGTGGCTAACATTTCATCCTTCACCAAGCTAAGTAGAGACGACATTGCAAATAACACATCATGACAATACTTAGAAGCAAAGCAACATTATGAAATACTCCGTTGGAAGGCAAATGCATGTATTTAGGATTTGAAAGGTGAAAAATTATTATTTTTATCAATTACTATAGAATTTCCTTTCCCACACTGATAGAGGAAATTAATATACTAGATCCCTTATTTTTATTTAATTTGAAGTGACCAGTTTCAATTGAGGGACTGCGTCAATTCTCTTCTCTGACACCCTATATGTTCCAAGAATCTGCAGCCTGATCTATTTTGTGAGAAGGAGTATGCGAGAGTGTGCTTGGCTCGTAGATGTGTTGAGTTGCTGCTTGTCGTGCTTTCCCCCGACATTTGTGGCACTCGTTTCGAAGATGTTTGTACCCACAGTCCTAAGTCATAGATGTGATCGAAGCAGCTGGCGGAGGTTCAAAACTTGTAGCAGTGAAATCTTGGTGAGGTGGCAGCCGACAATGTCTTCGTCACCGTTACTTCCTGTGAACCGTCGAGCGAAAACACAGTCTTCTATCCATACCCTTCACTTTTTTGTATCCTTGCCTAGACAAATGGTCACCTTTACATCCAACACAATAAAGAAAATTTGACGCGAGAGCATGCCGTCCAAAACGGCCAGAACAGGAGGGCGCGTGACTTCAAGGATGTGGATAGCTTAGGCAGCAGAGTAACTGAGTAAGATCCAAGAAAATAAGGAGTTGTGCATCTTCCTGTGCATGTCTTAATTCGCAGGTTCCATGGGTAATTCCCGGTGACTTCCATGCTCACCTATCAGATTCAAATCCCTATTGTGCAGATATAACAAGTAATGCATGAATAAAATTGGATAATTCTAAAACAAATAAATAAA
>NC_057808.1:536459966-536468220 GCF_018294505.1 Triticum aestivum | reverse complement strand
CGGGGGCGACGGGGCGGCGGCGCGCGGCGGGCGGCGGCGGCGGCGGCGGGGTGGGAGGAGAAGGGCGAGGCGAGGACGAAGTGAGTAACGGGCGGGGGGTACCTGCCGTTAGGCAAGTGCCCTCTTTGCCGTCCGCCAGCCTTTGCCGTCCGCCTTTCTGCCTCTTTGCCGTCCGCTAGCGGACGGCAAAGAGGTGGGCCGTTAGGATTTTTTCAAACGAGCGGGGGGTGGGGCCACCACACTCTTTGCCGTCCGCCAGCGGACGGCAAAGATTATTTGCCGTCCGCTGGCAGACGGCAAAGACCAGGCAGATGGCAAAGAGTGTGTTTGCCGTCAGCCTTTTCTTTGCCGTCTGTTTATGTGTAGCTGATGGCAAAGAGCTTCTTTGCCGTCAGCTAGCAGACGGCAAAGATCTGGCAGATGGCAAATTAGCTGATTCCAGTAGTGATTCAACTAAAGTTGGAGAAACAGACACCCATTAGCCACCTGTGTGCGAAGCACGGTGGTAGAACCAGTCTCATGAAAGCGGTCATGTAATGTCAGTCTGGGCCGCTTCATCCAACAATACCGACGAATCAAAGTATGACATGCTGGTAAGCAGTATGACTATTATCGCCTACAACTCTTTGTGTTCTACTCGTGCATATAACATCTACGCATAGACCTGGCGCAGATGCCACTATTGGGGAACATAGTATTTTAAAAAATCCTACGATCACGCAAGATCTATCTAGGAGAAGCATAGCAACGAGCGGGGAGAGTGTGTCCACGTATCCTCATAGACCGAAAGCGGAAGCGTTTATCAACGCGGTTGATGTAGTCGTACGTCTTCACGATCCGACCTATCCTAGCACCGAACGTACGACACCTCCATGTTCAGCACACGTTCAACTCAATGACGTCCATCGTACTATTGATCCAGTTGAGGCCTAGGGAGAGTTCCGTCAGCACGACGGCGTGGCGACGGTGATGATGAAGTTACCGGTGCAGGGCTTCGCCTAAGCACAACGACGATATGACCGAGGTGTGTAACTTTGGAGGAGTGCACCGCACACGGCTAAGAGAAACTTTGGTGTGTCTTTGGGGTGCCCCCTCCCACGTATATATAGGGGGGGAGGGAGGAGGAGGCTGGCCAAGGTGTGGCGCGCCCAGGAGGAGTCCTACTCCAAGTAGGATTCGGCCCCCCTTGTCCTATTCCTCCAAGGAGAAGGGGGAAAGAGGAGGAGGAGAGAAGGAAAGGCCCCCCCCCCAATTCTAGTCCAATTCGGTTTGGGCTTGGGGGGTGCCTCCACCTGGCTGCTGCCTCCTCTCTTCCACTAGGGCCCATGAAGGCCCATTAACCCCCCCGGGGGGTTCCGGTAACCCCCCGGTACTCCGGAAAATACCCGATACACTTCGGAACCATTCAAGTGTCCGAATATAACCTTATAATATATAAATCTTTATGTCTCGACCATTTCGAGACTCCTAGTCATGTCCGTGATCTCATCTGGGACTCCGAGCAAACTTCGGTCATCAAATCACATAAACTCATAATACAAATCGTCATCGAACGTTAAGCGTGCGGACCCTACGGGTTCGAGAACTATGTAGACATGACCGAGACACATCTCCGGTCAATAACCAATAGCGGAACCTGGATGCCCATATTGGCTCCTACATATTCTACGAAGATCTTTACCGGTCAAACCGCATAACAACAAACGTTGTTCCCTTTGTCATCAGTATGTTACTTGCCCGAGATTCGAACATCGGTATCCTCATACCTAGTTCAATCTCGTTACCGGCAAGTCTCTTTACTCGTTCCGTAATGCATCATCCCACAACTAACTCATTAGTCACATTGCTTGCAAGGCTTATAGTGATGTGCATTACCGAGAGGGCCCAGAGATACCTCTCCGATACTCGGAGTGACAAATCCTAATCTCAATCTATGCCAACTCAACAAACACCATCGGAGACACCTATAGAGCATCTTTATAATCAACCATTTATGTTGTGACGTTTGATAGCACACTACGTGTTCCTCCGGTATTCGGGAGTTGCATAATCTCATAGTCATAGGAACATGTATTAGTCATGAAGAAAGCAATACCAATAAACTAAACGATCATAGTGATAAGCTAACGGATGGGTCTTGTCCATCACATCATTGTCTAATGATGTGATCCCGTTCATCAAATGACAACACATGTCTATGGCTAGGAAACTTAACCATCTTTGATCAACGAGCTAGTCAAGTAGAGGCATACTAGGGACACTATGTTTGTCTATGTATTCACACATGTACTAAGTTTCCGGTTAATAAAATTCTAGCATGAATAATAAACATTTATCATGATATAAGGAAATATAAATAACAACTTTATTATAGCCTCTAGGGCATATTTCCTTCAGTCTCCCACTTGCACTAGAGTCAATAATCTAGATTACATAGTAATGATTCTAACACCCATGGAGTCTTGGTGCTGATCATGATTTGCTCGTGAGAGAGGCTTAGTCAATGGGTCTGTAATATTCAGATCCGTATGTATTTTGCAAATCTCTATGTCTCCCTCCTTGACTTGATCACGGATGGAATTGAAGCGTCTCTTGATGTGTTTGGTTCTCTTGTGAAATCTGGATTCCTTCGCCAAGGCTATATATTGCTCCAGTATTGTCACAAAAGATTTTCATTGGACCCGATGCACTAGGTATGACACCTAGATCGGATATGAACTCCTTCATCCAGACTCCTTCATTTGCTGCTTCCGAAGCAGCTGTGTACTCCGCTTCACACGTAGATCCCGCCACGACGCTTTACATAGAACTGCACCAACTGACAGCTTCACCGTTCAATATAAATACGTATCCAGTTTGTGACTTAGAGTCATCCGGATCAGTGTCAAAGCTTGCATCGACGTAACCATTTATGACGAGCTCTTTGTCACCTCCATAAACGACAAACATATCCTTAGTCCTTTTCAGGTATTTCAGGATGTTCTTGACCGCTGTCCAGTGATCCACTCCTGGATTACTTTGGTACCTCCCTGCTAAACTAATAGCAAGGCACACATCAGGTCTAGTACACAACATTGCATACATGATAGAACCTATGGCTGAAGCATAGGGAATGACTTTCATTTTCTCTCTATCTTTCGCAGTGGTCGGACATTGAGTCTGACTCAACTTCACACCTTTTAACACATGCAAGAACCCTTTCTTTGCTTGATCCTTTTTGAACTTCTTCAAAACTTTATCAAGGTATGTGCTTTGTGAAAGTCCAATTAAGCGTCTTCATCTATCTCTATAGATCTTGATGCCCAATATATAAGCAGCTCCACCGAGGTCTTTCATTGAAAAATTCTTATTCAAGTATCATTTTATGCTATCCAGAAATTCCGTATCATTTTCGATCAACAATATGTCATCCACATATAATATCAGAAATGCTACAGAGATCCCACTCACTTTCTTGTAAATACAGGCTTCTCCAAGAGTCTGTATAAAACCATATGCTTTGATCACACTATCAAAGCGTATATTCCAACTCCGAGATGCTTGCACCAGTCCATAAATGGATCGCTGGAGCTTGCACACTTTGTTAGCACCTTTTGGGTCGACAAAACCTTCTGGTTGCATCATGTATAACTCTTCTTTAAGATATCCATTAAGGAATGCAGTTTTGACATCCATTTGCCAAATTTCATAATCATAAAATGCAGCAATTGCTGACATGATTCTGGCAGACTTAAGCATTGCTACGGGTGAGAAGGTCTCATCGTAGTCAACTCCTTGAACTTGTCGAAAACCTTTCGCAACAAATCGAGCTTTGTAGACAGTAATATTACCGTCAGCGTCAGTCTTCTTCTTCAAGATCCATTTATTCTCTATGGCTTGCCGATCATCGGGCAAGTCAGCCAAAGTCCACATTTTGTTCTGATACATGGATCCCATCTCAGATTTCATGGACACAAGCCATTTCGTGGAATCTGGGCTCATCTTCGCTTCCTCATAGTTCGTAGGTTCGTCATGGTCAAGTAACATGACCTCCAGAACAGGATTACCGTACCACTCTGGTGCGGATCTTACTCTGGTTGACCTACGAGGTTCGGTAGTAACTTGATCAGAAGTTTCATGATCGTCATCATTAGCTTCCTCACTAATTGGTGTAGTAATCACAGGAACTGATTTCTGTGATGAACTACTTTGCAATAAGGGAGTAGGTACAATTACCTCTTCAAGTTCTACTTCCTCCCACTCACTTCTTTCGAGAGAAACTCCTTATCTAGAAAGGATCCATTCTTAGCAACGAATATCTTGCCTTCAGATCTGTGATAGAAGGTGTACCCAACAGTTTCCTTTGGGTATGCTATGAAGACACATTTCTCCAATTTGGGTTCGAGCTTATCAGGTTGAAGCTTTTTCACATAAGCATCGCAGCCCCAAACTTTAAGAAACGACAACTTGGGTTTCTTGCCAAACCATAGTTCATATGGTGTCATCTCAACGGATTTAGATGGTGCCCTATTTAACGTGAATGCAGCCGTCTCTAAAGCATAACCCCAAAACGATAGCGGTAAATCAGTAAGAAACATCATAGATCGCACCATATCTAATAAAGTGCGGTTACGACGTTCGGACACACCATTACGTTGTGGTGTTCCGGGTGGCGTGAGTTGTGAAACTATTCCGCATTGTTTCAAATGAAGACCAAACTCATAACTCAAATATTCTCCCCACGATCAGATCGTAGAAACTTTATTTTCTTGTTACGATGATTTTCCACTTCACTCTGAAATTCTCTGAACTTTTCAAATGTTTCAGACTTATGTTTCATCAAGTAGATATACCCATATCTGCTCAAATCATATGTGAAGGTCAGAAAATAACGATACCAGCCGTGAGCCTCAACACTCATCGGACCGCATACATCAGTATGTATTATTTCCAGCAAGTCTGTTGCTCGCTCCATTGTTCCGGAGAACGGAGTTTTAGTCATATTGCCCATGAGGCATGGTTCGCAAGCATCAAATGATTCATAATCAAGTGATTCCAAAAGCCCATCAGCATGGAGTTTCTTCATGCGCTTTACACCAATATGACCTAAACGGCAGTGCCAAAAATGAGTTGCACTATCATTATTAAACTTATATCTTTTGGCTTCAATACTATGAATATGTGTATCACTACTATCGAGATTCAACAAAATTAGACCACTCATAAAGGGTGCATGACCATAAAACATATTATTCATATAAATAGAACAACCATTATTCTCTGATTAAAATGAATGACCGTCTCGCATCAAACAAGATCCAGATATAATGTTCATGCTTAACGCTGGCACCAAATAACAATTATTCAGGTCTAAAACTAATCCCGAAGGTAGATGTAGAGGTAGCGTGTCGACGGCGATCACATCGACTTTGGAACCATTTCCCACGCGCATCGTCACCTCGTCCTTAGCCAATCTTCGCTTAATCCGTAGCCCTTGTTTTGAGTTCCAAATATGAGCAATAGAACCAGTATGAAATACCCAGGCGCTACTACGAGCATTAGTAAGGTACACATCAATAACATGTATATCAAATATACCTTTCACTTTGACATCCTTCTTATCCGCCAAATACTTGGGGCAGTTCCGCTACCAGTGACCAGTCACTTTGCAGTAGAAGCACTTAGTTTCAGGCTTAGGTCCAGACTTGGGCTTCTTCACTTGAGCTGCAACTTGCTTGCCGTTCTTCTTGAAGTTCTCCTGCTTCCCTTTGCCCTTTTTCTTGAAACTAGTGGTCTTGTTAACCATCAACACTTGATGCTCCTTCTTGATTTCTACCTCCGCAGCCTTTAACATCGCGAAGAGCTCGGGAATCGTCTTATCCATCCCTTGCATATTATAGTTCATCACGAAGCTTTTGTAGCTTGGTGGCAGTGATTGAAGAACTCTGTCAATGACACTATCAACCGGAAGATTAACTCCCAGTTGACTCAAGTGATTATGGTACCCACACATTTTGAGTATATGTTCACTGACAGAACTATTCTCCTCCATTTTGCAGCTCTAGAACTTATTGAAGACTTCATATCTCTCAATCCGGGCATTTTCTTGAAATGTTAACTTCAACTCCTGGAACATATCATATGCTCCATGACGTTCAAAACGTCGTTGAAGTCCCGGTTCTAAGACGTAAAGCATGGCACACTGAACTATCGAGTAGTCATCAGCTTTGCTCTGCCAGGCGTTCATAACGTCCGGTGTTGCTCCTGCAGCGGGTCTTGCACCTAGCAGTGCTTCCAGGACGTAATTCTTCTGTGCAGCAATGAGGATAATCCTCAAGTTACGGACCCAGTCCGTGTAGTTGCTACCATCATCTTTCAACTTAGCTTTCTCTAGGAACACATTAAAATTCAAAGGAACAGTAGCACGGCCATTGATCTACAACAACATAGACATGCAAAAAACTATCAGGTTCTAAGTTCATGATAAATTAATCATATTACTTAAGAACTCCCACTTAGATAGACATCCCTCTAGTCATCTAAGTGATCACGTGATCCAAATCAACTAAACCATGTCCGATCATCACGTGAGATGGAGTAGTTTTCCATGGTGAACATCACTATGTTGATCATATCTACTATATGATTCACGCTCGACCTTTCGGTCTCAGTGTTCCGAGGCCATATCTGCATATGCTAAGCTCGTCAAGTTTAACCCGAGTATTCTGCGTGTGCAAAACTGGCTTGCACCCGTTGTATGTGAACGTAGAGCTTATCACACCCGATCATCACGTGGTGTCTCAGCACGACGAACTGTAGCAACGGTGCATACTCAGGGAGAACACTTATACCTTGAAATTTAGTGAGAGATCATCTTATAATGCTACCGCCGTACTAAGCAAAATAAGATGCATAAAGGATAAACATCACATGCAACCAATATAAGTGATATGATATGGTCATCATCATATTGTGCCTTTGATCTCCATCTCCAAAGCACCGTCATGATCACGATCGTCACCGGCTTGACACCTTGATCTCCATCGAAGCATCGTTGTCGTCTCGCCAACTATTGCTTCTACGACTATCGCTACCGCTTAGTGATAGAGTAAAGCAATTACATGGCGATTGCATTTCATACAATAAAGCGACAACCATAAGGCTCCTGCCAGTTGCTGATAACTTTTACAAAACATGATCATCTCATACAACAATTTATATATCATCACGTCTTGACCATATCATATCACAACAAGCCCTGCAAAAACAAGATAGACGTCCTCTACTTTGTTGTTGCAAGTTTTACGTGGCTGCTACGGGCTTAGCAAGAACCGTTCTTACCTACGCATCAAAACCACAACGATTTTTTGTCAAGTGTGTTGTTTTAACCTTCAATAAGGACCGGACGTATTTAAACTCGATTCAACTAAAGTTGGAGAAACAGACACCCATTAGCCACCTGTGTGCGAAGCACGGTGGTAGAACCAGTCTCATGAAAGCGGTCATGTAATGTCAGTCTGGGCCGCTTCATCCAACAATACCGACGAATCAAAGTATGACATGCTGGTAAGCAGTATGACTATTATCGCCTACAACTCTTTGTGTTCTACTCGTGCATATAACATCTACGCATAGACCTGGCTCAGTGCCACTATTGGGGAACGTAGTATTTTAAAAAAATCCTACGATCACGCAAGATCTATCTAGGAGAAGCATAGCAACGAGCGGGGAGAGTGTGTCCACCTATCCTCGTAGACCGAAAGCGGAAGCGTTTATCAACGCGGTTGATGTAGTCGTACGTCTTCACGATCCGACCTATCCTAGCACCGAACGTACGGCACCTCCATGTTCAGCACACGTTCAACTCGATGACGTCCCTCGTACTCTTGATCTAGTTGAGGCCTAGGGAGAGTTCCGTCCGCACGACGGCGTGGCGACGGTGATGATGAAGTTACCGGTGCAGGGCTTCGCCTAAGCACAACGACGATATGACCGAGGTGTGTAACTTTGGAGGAGTGCACCGCACACGGCTAAGAGAAACTTTGGTGTGTCTTTGGGGTGCCCCCCTCCCACGTATATATAGGGGGGAGGGAGGAGGAGGCTGGCCAAGGTGTGGCGCGCCCAGGAGGAGTCCTACTCCAAGTAGGATTCGGCCCCCCTTGTCCTATTCCTCCAAGGAGAAGGGGGAAAGAGGAGGAGGAGAGAAGGAAAGGGCCCCCCCCCCCCAAATTCTAGTCCAATTCGGTTTGGGCTTGGGGGGTGCCTCCACCTGGCT